>NC_090446.1:160651219-160953640 GCF_031143425.1 Pleurodeles waltl | reverse complement strand
AGGGTGGAGTGTTGCAGAGCAGTGTGTCATACAGTGTAGTGTTGTATAGTAGAGTGAGGTAGACTGCATTGGCAGAGTAAAGTGGTGTAGAATAGACTGGCATAGAGAGGAGTAGAGTGGTGCAGAGTAGGCCGACGTACACTGCAGTGAGGTACAGTACTTTGGTTTTGATTAAAGTACTGTAGAGTACACTGGCATATAGTGCAGTGGTTAGATTAAAGTGGTGAAGAGTGCTGTGGCATAGTGTACATGGTGCAGAATACAGTGGAGTGGTTCAGTGTAGATTGCAGTGGCATAGAGTGCAGTGGTGTAGAGCAGAGTGAAAGAGAGCAAAGTGTAGTGGCACAGTACAGTAGCATGGAGTGCAGTGGCAGAGTAGATTGTGTCAGAATGGGGTGGAGTAGAGTGGAGAACTGCAGGGTACAGTGCAGTTGCATAAAGTGTAGTGTTGAAGAGTGCAATGTGGCAGAGTAGATCAGAGTGCCATAGAGTGCACTGGGGTGTACTAGCATAGAAGTGAGTGGCAGAGAGTGCAGTGTTGCAGAGTAGTGTTGCAGAGTGCAGTAGTACAGAGTATAGTGGCGCAGAGTGCACTGGCCTAGAGTGGTACAGCATATAGCAGATTGACTTTGAGAACAGACTTGGAGTACAGTGGTGCAGAGTACAATAGAGAGCAGTGGCATAGAGTGTTGCAGAGTATAGTGGCATAGAGTGCAGTGGTGCAGAGTATATTGGCATAGAGTGCAGTTGCGTAGAGCGTTGCAGAGTGCGGTACATAGACTGGAGTGGCGCAGGGAGGAGTGGAGTTGTGTAAAGTAAGAGTGCAGTGTCATAAACAGAGTGTTTCAGAGTGAAGTGGCGTAGAGTGGAGCGGTGCAGTCTAAAGGGCAGTGCCACAGTAGAGTGCAGTGCCGTAGTGTAGAGTGGAATAGAATTCAGTGGCTTAGAGTGGCGTAGAGTTCTGTGGTGGAGAGTGCAGTGTTGCAGACTAGAGTGTCAGAGTGCAGTGTTATATAGGAGAGTGGCGTAGAGTGCCAAGGGGTAGAGTGCATCGGCGCAGAGTAGAGTAGATTAGAGTAAACTGGTGCAGAGAGCAGTGGTGCAGAGTACAGTGGTGCAGAGTAGATTGGCGTATAGTGCAGTGGGGTAGAGTGGAGTGGTTTTGAGTAAATTGGTATAAAGTGTACTGGTATAGAGTGCAGTGATTAGAGAGGTGAAGAGTGCAGTGGCATAGTGCAGTGGTTCCCAACCAGCTTTCAGTAATGACTAAGTGGGAGTACCCGGATTCGAATTATGATTCAGTGGGGGTCCCCGGGTTCCAGTAATGATAAAGAGGGGGTCCACAGAAGTCAAAAGAGGGGGTCCACAGAAGTAAAAAGGAGGTTGGGAACCACTGGCATAGTGTGTAGTAGTGCAGAGTAGAGTGGAGTGGAGTGGTGCAGTGTAGACTGCAGTGGCATACAGTGCAGATTTGTAGAGTAGAGTGGAGGAGCAAAAATTGGAGTTGTGCAGAGTGGAGTAGAGTGGCATAGAGTAAGGTCTTTCAGAGTAGAGTGAAGTGGCATAGAGTGGGGAAGTGCAGGGTGCAGTGAAGTTGCATAGAGTGCAGTAGTGTAGAGTGGCATAGAGTGCAGTGGTACAGAGTAGATAGGCGTAGAGTGCACTGGCATAAAGTGGAGTGGTGCAGAGTAGAGTGCATTGGCACAGGCTTCAGTGACGGAGTGGAATGTTGCATAATGGTGTGGCTTAGAGTAGTGTGGATCAGAGTGGAGTAGTCTAGACTGGAGCGGTGTAGAGTGGATTGACATATGGTACAGTGGAGAAGAGTGGAGTAATGTGGAGTGGAATGGTGTAAAGTGGAGTATGCACAGTGTGGTAGCACACTGGACTTGCTGACAACACATATTCATTTGAAATGCCCATTACATTTGCACAGACATACCGTTTTCTGATAAAAGTATACAGTGTACAACGAATGATGTGTGGAAATGTCATCACCTAGTGTACTGATTTGTTTTGATTGTATTAAAATGTTTGTTTCTATCACAGTTCATAATTACCTAAACATGTTTGTGCCTTACTGATTGTGATATATTCTTAAATATCTGCACAGGTCATTTACAGACATTTAAATTTTGTTTCGTGCTAGAAAAAACTAACACCCTACATGCTTCCAACAGCACACGCTCAGTATTCAGTATGACTGTCACATGAATCCTCTCACTTTTAAGCCAGAGAAAGAAAGGTAAAGACCAAATTCCCACGGAAAACAGATCCTGATATTTGACCTCTGCCTTTAAATGCACAGCAAATGTCACCAAATAAGAATAATATTTAAAGGCATGTTTACAGAAATCGAACACTGGCGGAAGGATACAGAAAACCAGAGATGCTCTATGAGAGGAATGACCAAGCTGGACAGTCCAAATCAAATAAAGCCAACAAATAGAAGCCAAGCAAATGTGAGTTACAAACCGCAAAGCCAGTGATAAGCAACGGGCGGAATGCATTCCCTGTCAAGCATTCTGAATTTCCCCAAGATGCCTTTAGTGAACCAGGCAGCTGGGCTGTCTGGTAGACTTCGATCAAACAAGTACAGCACTTCCCATATTACTGGTCATTTACAGAGCCATGCTTTCAGACCACTTGGTTTCAGACCACTTGCCTATCACAGCTATGACGTCAAGGTTCTGATCACCAATTAAGCATATACAAAACTCTACAGGTAGAAAGTGTTGCTCCTTGAACCCACAAACCTACCTGCTGCAAAATACCTTCCTTGATCTCTTATAAATGATGAGATTTTATACATTCGGGGGCAAATGAGAAAAAAATCACCAGTACTCACAGAGCTCTGTGACATATGTACTTGGCTACTAATTCCCTAATTAATGTAACAAAGGTTAAATTTGAAGAGGAAGGCAAGAGGGTCCAGAAAGTGCCACAATATGTATTCTAGACCAGGGGTCTTCAACCCTTTCTGTAATAAGAGCTACTTATGATGAACAAAAGTCACCCCAAGCTACTGATATTATTGGTACTGTAACTGTGACTAACTACATCAGACAAGATTAAATTAGTGACCACCACTTGCAAAATTGTCAGCAGTGATTACTTCGGGGCATCAAGCAAGGCTGCCATCAGTAATGTAAAAATGCTTTTTATATCGGCAATGCTTCTATGGGTATAATATACAGTACCAATAGCTGCAATACCCCTGCGATCAAGGGAATAATATGAGTATTAAGTCTTCTACAGTGTCACACAATTTATCACTCAAATGCCAGATTTAATTTTATTTTGGAAACCCGTTTTTCTCCAAATGTCATCTTGTGAGTTCTGAAAAAAAACACACATATCTGTCCGCAATACATGTATTTCAATTTCGTTTTAAATATATCATTTCAACCAAGCAAAAGTTTAACATTTAGTATGCTGAGCTGCACAGAGGAGATCTACTTACAGCTACTCGTTGGAGATGCCTGTCCTAGACAGATGGCAAAGTTGGATTCAGAAAAAAAACGTGACTTCAGCCTAGCCTTGGCCCTCAATACACCAGTTTAAACAATATGCTGCTTACATAGGACTACATATTTCTCACACTCAAAAACTGCAAAGTCATGCATTACAAAGAGGGCACACCTAGGCATCACTCGTCATACAGATGTGTCAATCACCAACATATTTTTCATCTGTAAGGTTGCTAAAAACCTAGCTCATATTTGACACTGGCATCCTCCTTCATCCTTTACAGTTGGATTTCTTGCCCCAAATGTTCAAGAAGTCCACACTGTGCTTGACTGAATGACCTTCAATGTGTGGTGTGCTGGTGAGAAGATACTCAGCAAGACCTGCTCTAACTTTCTGAAACATCTGACAAGCTGCTTTATAGTACCGTAGTTCTCAGTGTACAGTCCTCAGTGTCACTGGGCTCAGAAGCCATATCCTGTATATCTTTTTTTATCCCCCAGACGCATAATGGAGTGAGGAGACTGTTTACTGTCTCCCACCCTCTTGACTGGGTCTGAACTGTAGTGAATCTTGGACCTCTGCACTGTATCACATGCTGTTTCAAATTGTCATCCTGACATACAATATGCAATCCCGCTTTTTGCAAAAGGCACAACATTTTTGTTCTGAATGTTTTGATCAGCATTATGCTCTTCTGGACTTCATTTCTCTCCATTATCAAGACCTAGAAGTATTTGCTTGGCCTCAACTATGAAATCCTGGCCTTTGCTCTGCCCTTCTCACTCGATCCTCGTCCTGCGACTACTCTTTTGACTGTCCAGTTCTGCGCTCTGTTCAGTGTCCATTTAGTATTCAGTTTCCTCATTTCCATCTCTCTTCCCTGCAGAGATGCATCTCCGACCTCTATAGCTTCCCAAATATTAATTCAACACTCTCAAAGCACCAAATTTCTATATTCCAGATCGCATAGCCGTATTTTACCCACACATTCCACCATGATGCCCTCCCAAACAGAAACACCACCTGCGGGCCGCAAAACTCCACATCAGCAAATGGTATCCATTCAAACACAGATGATCTAAATGTGGCCTTCAAACTAGGGGCCAGATGTAGCAAAGCATTTGCGACTCGCAAACGGCGAAAAACGCCGTTTGCGAGTCGCGAAAGATTCACCGGAATGCAGAAATGCATTTTGCGAGTCGGATCCGACTCGCAAAATGCATTTCCGATTCGCTAATAAGAAGGGATGTTCCCTTCTTATTAGCGACTCGCATTGCTATGTATATTCATTTGCGACCGCGATTGCAGTCGCAAATGAAGGCGCAGTTACCATCCACTTGAAGTGGATGGTAACCCAGGCGCAAACGGGAAGGGGTCCCCATGGGACCCCTTCCCCTTTGTGTCTGGCAAAAAAAATAAAAATTCAGGGCAGGCAGTGGTTCAATGGACCACTACCTGCCCTGAAAAATACCGAAACTAAAGGTTTCGTTTTTTTTTTTCAAAGTGCAGCTCGTTTTCCTTTAAGGAAAACGGGTTGCACTTTGAAAAAAAAAGACTGCTTTATTTAAAAGCAGTCACGGACATGGTGGTCTGCTGTTCCCAGCAGGCCACCATCCCCGTGAGTGCCCTGAATCGCTATGGGGTCGCAAATTGCGACCCACCTCATTAATATTAAAGAGGTGGGTCTTTGCGACCCCATAGCGACTCGCAGAAGGTGTCTGAGACACCTTTCTGCATTCCAAATTGCGAGTTGCAATTTGCGAGTCGCTGGGACTCGCAAATTGCAACTCGCAATTTGGAACCTTGCTACATCTGGCCCTAAATCTCTTACATAGTACAGAACCTGGCTTAAGGCAAACTACCCGGTTATTGTGAATTCAAAGATCCATCTCTCTTTCAAAAAGAAAAGTTTGCTATTGAGTACTCATCCTAAACCTGCTGTCTGCACATTTGTTACTTCATGTATGGACTTGATTAACTCAATTCTTGGCTGCATTCTGAACCTCAGTCTACTCAAAGCTATTTTCACTCCATGGTGATATTCTTATCTTGAACTAAAAATGTCAACCATGTTACCCCAAAAATGTCCATCTTACATTGGCTACCAACTAAATAAAGAATCAAATTTAAAACTAGTTGCCTTACCTACAAAACTCTGCACCTAATTAGGCCTCAATGCCATGTGATTCCACAGAACATTTTAGGATGATGGAGGGCTTGGATGCAGGAACTCCTTGTAGTCAGAAGTGGCAAAATTCAAAATGTGCCAAGTTGAACATCAGTCTTTATTTGGAGTGGCAACATCTGTCAAAAATGTTCTTACAGTAGACGTGGGTATTAGACCTTCTCTGATGGTATTCAGTCAATGTTTAACAATTGTCTGTTTCGGCTATGGAATGTCTCCTATCATGCCTATCCTCTGACTCTCGTCAGTCATATCTTTTCACCAACTGTTCCCACAACTGTTTGCAAATCTGGAGTGCCTTAGTACCAACCAGCACAGAACATATTTTTCTTGCCCAATCATCCGCCTTCTCCTTCCATACCGATCTAAAATGTGAATTCTTGTACCTGTTGAAATGCAACACACTGAATACCTACATTAGTGCATGAGCGCTCTTAAACTTGTTAATTGAAATGAACACGGAAGTGGCACCAGGGTATTTTCAGCCAGAAGAAATATTTGTGTTGGGATTTCCCACTGACATAATGTTGCGTTAGTCAGCTGGTGTCAGGGCGATTAGGCTTTTTGATTTCTTACGAAACATTTCCTTCTAAAAGATTTTCACACTAGGGCATTTCTATATTTGTTACCTAAAGGGTGATGATAGAATTGTACATTTCCACAGTGCTATAATGTCAACTTATTCTGGACATTTTACTCTGTTGTCTGTGAAGAATGGCGTTTGATGCTTAGTTAAGAAGACACATTTCTTCCTAGGAGGTGGTTCTTATAGAGAATACACCCCAAGAGTCCATTCCTAGAAGGAAACCTTTACTTTAACAAACTGCAAAGAATAACTTCAAGTTTAGGCTAGATTCAACATCGAGCCAATATAGACTTAACTTCAAACAAAGTGAAATACCAAAATTATTTTGGTATAGTCTAGTTAATAACCAGCAAAATGTTAACACTAGGATGTGGATTTTATACTATTGAATATTTGTAACAGAAACTGTGCATGTGGCTTTAGAAAATCGAGATATGTCCAAAAGTGAACAGGATTGAGGTCACAAACTCAATTCCAATAGGTCACAATTACCAATTACTTTTGAACATAAGGAATTTGGGCAAAATTAGGTACATTAAAACTTAGTTCACTGTAAGCCCTGAGAAGAATGTTTTCTTTCTCGCACCAAAGGATTGTTATCTTGACAAAATGAAGGTATTGTATGTTCAAACTTATATAATGTGTGATTCGGTTAGGACTAATACAGCGTGTCTCGTGCCAAGAAAACAATGATCCAGCCAGCAATATGCCAATGTAAAAAATTGGCCACTAAAGTGAGATAATAAGGTAAGAGAATTATTAAAAAAGAGACAATTAGATTTGTAATTTGCTTATTTGTATATATTTACAGTAGGCAGGCACATTTGTCATTTTCTGGGTGCAGTGTTTCTGCATTGCCAGAACACTATGGCATTTATGGAAGAGGTCTGGTCCCATACATAGAATTTACTGGTAGAACGAACATGCAAGAGCACTTACAAGCTCACCCACATTGGGGTATTCTCCAGAGAAATCAGGGATACGTTGATGTTGCCTCACCATTTGCCAACACAGATGATGAAATGGGGCGTCCCTCTGAGCTGACCTATTATGTGTGATTTTCGCGTGGAGGTGACATACACTTAGGTAAAGTGTTTTCATCGTGGGGCTGAAGGAAAGCCAGGGAAGCCCCAGCATGCAAGCAGAACAGCGGCCAAGGCCACCTTGCAACAGACACTGTCAAAAGTGTTTTGTGGAGTGGTTGGGTCTGAAAGTCCTAATGAAAAAGAGGTGTTGCTCTTCCTCCTCAAGGGGGGCTCAGAACACCTAAATGCCAGGTGAACCTCCTGCCACATATTCCAAAGTATGAAGGAACCTAAAAATGGAAGCACAGTCAATTGTAAGCTACTTCATACACAATAGGGATCACTGCAGCCTAACACAACAGATTTTTAATACGAAACCTGTGTTGGGTGCATTACTATGTACAGTCAGTCATAATAGGGCCCTTAGTTCGCAGGAAACATCAGAAACATCATACAACATACTCAAGAATACCATAAAGAGAACAGGTCGTATATACTTGACAGAGCATAGATAAGACCCGGTTGTGTATGTCAAAGCTTACAACAGATGCCTGTTTGACATACCACATACAAATCTACGACAAAACACAGTACACATAATTAGAACCACCCTATCAATACTGACCTGATATAATAGTACATGGTTTTCGTGCCCTCACCCTCAACATAGATGACCTCTAGCTCAGTTGAGCACACTGAAGTAACCAGAAGGGCACATTTTGCACTTTTTAAAATTAAGGAAAAGGACTTAGTTAAATTCATCCTCACCAGACAACCATTTGAGTTTCATGTACTGCGGAGACTGTGAAGCAGAATGTAAGAAATTGGATTATTACTTGGAGTGTGTGACTACCTACCTCAAAGAATAATCACAAACCTTGTTTGGGTGAACACTTCAAGCCACTAAATTACCCTGAGCTCAACTCCTGGTAGCTATGGCACAAACCAGACAGGCTTAACTAAGGGTAATGTGTAAAGTATTTTTATGGTAACAAAAGAGTAATGAAGGCAAAATGCACAACAATAAATATTCCAAAGTGAATTAGAAAAAGAAAGTGAAATATAATAAACAATATGACACCAAAAACGACGTATTTCAACATGGGGAACTGAAGATATGATTTTTTAAAGGTTTAGATAGAAATCACAAAGCACCAATGATAATCAATCGTCATGGTAGATCAGTTCCTGGGTGCAATTTGAGGATGACCGTGATGGAGCACGGGTCATATACATCGATCAGGTTTGTCCTGGTCAAAGATTTTACCTTCCGACTTAGTCCTTTAAATGACCAATCCGCTTCTAAAGCCCCAAAGAACCTCAGACAAGTCACTTAGTGCCAGATGTACCAAACATTTTTGTGATTGCAAACAGGCTCGTAAAAATGCGTTTTGGTATGTAACAAGTCCAATTTGCAATTCAGTAACTTGTTACCGAATCACAAATTGGATTTGCAACTACATACCGATTCGGTATTAGGAAGGGGCGTGTCAAGGGTGAAGAGGTATGTATGATTGTTTTGTGACTGTGATGTGGTCGCAAAACAATCGCAGTTACCACCTACTTCAAGTAGGTGGTAACCCATTAACAAGGGGAAGGGGTCCCTTGGGAACCCCTTCCCCTTTGTGAATACATACAAAAACGTTTTTAAGAGCAGACAGTGGTCCCACGGACCACTGCCTACTCTTAAAAAATGAAAAGAAAACTTTTCATTTTTAAACGCATCCCGTTTTCCTTCAAGGAAAACGGGCTGCATTAAAAAAATTGCTTTATTGAAAAGCAATCACAGCTTATTATAATTTATTGAAGAGCCCAGCAGGCTACCATCCCTGTGATTGTAGCCATTCGCAATGGCTCGCAGATTGTGACCTACCATAATGAATATTAATGAGGCAGGTCTATGTGTGAGCCCTTGCGAATCGCAGTATGAAACTCCTGGAGTTTCATACGTTCCAATAGCGATTACTTAATTGCAATTCACTAAAAATCGCAATTAGGTAATCGCTACTGTGAAAAGTGATACATCTGGCCCTTAGAGACTCACAGGATGTCAGGCTGAGGGAAACAGCAGGATACAGTCAAATCCAGTAGCAACTGGTCAGGATGGTACTTCTTCCAGCCTTTGTAGCCTGTTGTATCCCTGTAGCTTGAAGAGGTGGTCAGCCTTATGATCCTTCGAGTCTACTTTATTGTCCGAGGTACAAAAGGGGATAGGTACAGTCCTTCAAGGTTTCTCTCAGGTCACAGACAGCAAGCCTGGTCCTCTGCTGATCCTTCACAGGTCCGGAAAGTCTTCTGAAGTGTGTGCCTGGAGCTGCCACATTTATGTCTGGCAGTAGCTAGTGGGTGGGAATGACTTCTGAGCACACCTAACCAATGGAGTAAAAGTCCCCAGGGCCACTCATGCCCACTTTGGGAATTTTCAATATGGCGGAAGGCTTCGGCACTTGCTAAAATTGTGTTTTGAAGGCCTGGGTGTGTGGTGGGCTTCGGGTGGGAGGGGAATTATCTGGGTGTAGTATGGGGTCCTACCACACCTAACACTAAAATCCAGCAATCTGAGTCAAACCTGAATTTGATCACAGAACAGATGTCAGCAAATTCAGATTGGGTGCCCTGTGAACAAGGATGCAGGAGCAGCCTGTGGTACCAAAAGATGATAACCTGCATATAAATACTCTGGAAACCTTAGCAAGCCACTTCTTCATCTGCAAATCCATGACTGAGGGAATGAGCTTTTTGGTGATAATGGTAGATAATATCTCCACCCTCAAGTATACTAACAGACTGGGAGGCTCAAAGTCAATGATGATTTCTGAGCTGGCTTGTCACTTTGGAAATTTTATTGAGATAGACAGATTGTCATTCACTGATTCATATTTCTGGTGGGTCCAATTGAAAGGTAGACTGGTGTCCTCTCAAATTAAGTGATGAAAGCAAATGCCGCCTCCAGTCCGTGATTTTATTTCCCCAGATTCAGGAGTTGTGGGTATTCAGTTCTATTGGCTCCTTTCTTTTTTTGCAGACGCGTGGAAAACTATGTTTACAACATTTTGCAGAAAGAGTCTGGATCCAGAGACGGTACAAACAGATGCCTTGCTCCAACACTGAAGACAGAATTTGTTGAAAATCTTTCTGTCATTTGCCAACGTTCTGAGAAATCTATCATGAGCTGTATGCCAAAGAAGACCAGTAATACTAATAGCCTGAGTTTGAACCAATCCGTTGTAGTTTCACAGGTTACAATCTTTCCTGGAGGATGACCATCGTCTTCATTCTAGCCTCAGTGAACATTACAGGAGAAGAGAAACACCATCTGCAGATGCAGGGGTGCTACCATTGGCAGCATATTTGATCTGAAGTTGTAGTCTTCATCCAAGAGCCATGGGCTCCTGGAAACAGGAATGTCTCTACTTCAGATTGGTTCAGCTATTCAGACAAGTGAACTTTTGAAGCATTACAGTTTGTTTCTGTTTTTACTACACATAACAGGTTGTTTGAGCAGCACTACCAGTTTCACCCAAACTACATCTGGCTGCAAATAAACTACTGAAGGGACTTTACTGAGCTCAGCCTCATGCACCTGACTTTTACTGACGTGTGCAAAGGAGAGGAGTTCCTTTCATTGAACAAATGAATTTTGGTATGTCCTTGAAATTCGTGTAATAGATGTCGGCCTTCTTGATGTCTCTGTATACATTCAGGGAGTTCTACTGACAGACAGTTCAGAAAATGTCTCGAAAGTGTTCTTCAGGTGATGGAGCATATTTTGTTCGGATGGGAAAAACACTAACACTTCTCTTGAATATTGGTCACAAGGGCCTGCTCTGTGTGACAGACACTTGAATGTATATCTGAGCAGTATGGTGGCCATTAAGTCGCATGATTCAGATGCTATTTGGGTAATCTCCATGTACTCATTTCTCCTGCTTCATTAACTAAGTGGCTCACGTTTACACCTCCAGATGAAGACATGGATTCACCAGTTTCTGGAGTTCAATTCTTTGGTGATGTTGTCAGCAGTTTGGCTACTGGTTGTGGTAAGAGCACAGGATGGCATGTAAGAGACTGATAGGCCCTGAAAGATGCACATTATGTAAGTTTCTGTTGAGTGCCTGGAATAGCGCAAGAGATTCACATCTTCCTGATGTAGGTTCTGTAATGCACCCAGATTCGTGTTTTTTTGTTTTCTGTAGAGTGATGCTGCAGGGAAACAATGGAGGTGTGGATGTCGAGGTAAAACGTTTCAAACTGACATAGCTTCATAAATGGATACAGCCTGAAAGTGTTTGTCCAAAATGATCAATTTAATAAGTCCCTGGAGCTAAAACGAGGATGAAGCTTTTAAAGGAGGTCAGGTGTGGGCTCTATGGATTCTGCTCAAATTGAGTTTAATGGGAGACGTAGTTCAATTGTGAGTATAGAACACAGTGATGGGTGGAATGCTTGAATTCATTTTAGCCACTGGTAATCACTTGGGGCTGGATTCCAATCCATTGTTATTTTGCACACCATGTCACCCCAGTTTGGACTAGGCTGTATTGGAAATTTGAATTAATTCCTCTCCACTCAGAACAGCCCAGCCCAAACTGCCAAGACAGGTTCTCACTGTACTGGAACACAAGCAACCCAGGACCAGTTTTGCCCTAGTTATGGGCTCATCAGCCAGATAAAGCTTGGTTCCAGTAATACAGTATACGTGACCCACATCTGCGCATACTTGCCCCACCGAGGGTGGTTCAGGGAGGACCTGGCTTGGCACTTCAGGCTAGACTGTTGTGATTGCAGCAGGGCCAAACCCAGGGGCGTAGCTTGGGCATTAAGATTAGGGTGGTGTGAGCTTCAGTTTTCCCAACAACCACAGGGGCTTAAGGGAAGCGGAAAGGGAGTGGCAGGGGTACTAAGTGAGATAAATCACATTGTTTTTGTGTAATAATAAACAGTTTTAAGTCTTTCCAAATAGAGAGAGGCAGAGCGTGTGTGTGTGTGTGTATGTGTGTGTGTTTCCTGGTGAAATGTGACACATACCCCCACCATACCGGACTGAAAGCACGTGTACCCAACTATTTGTCACAAAATGCCTTTATCATGGGGTGTAACACCCCAAGCACCCCCGTGTAGGTACACCCCTGGCCAAAACTGTTTTGCTCATGGCTTGGTCCAAACTGAGGTGACATGGTGTGCACAACTACGATGGATTGGGAGGCAGCCCAAGTAATTATGCGTGGCTGAGAACAAGCATTCCTTCCATCACTTTTTGTACACTATAGCGTAGTTCAATTGTGAGCCCCTTTTTTTCAGGTTTCTTAAGGGTGGTTGGGGAGCGACATAAATGGTACGTGAATATTATCCTTTGTGTCTGTGTCATAAATTTTACAAAGTCATGTGATTCTGTGTAGATTTGCCCAAATGGTCTAGTGTGCTGTGAACTTCTCTAACCTGTTTTAAGCACAGAAATAATAACATAAATGTCCTTATTTCCCGCAGGTTCTGTGCCCTATGTCACCTCTGCCAAGAATAACATTATGTAGTGTGATTCGAGTTGAGAATATATGCTCTTTCAAAGAAACATTCTCTGTCAAAGACTTGCTAATGAAGCACTGTATCATCTGTTTCTCACGGATGTGCATGTAGATATCGCTGAACAGGAAAACAATAATTTAGGGGAAAGTCTTGAATGGATAGTATTCGATCTTAGTTATTGTTGCTTTTGGACAAAATGTGTTACTTTTTTTTGGAAGAAATGTTTAGTCATTGGCATTTTTACAAGTCAGTATGTTTCTCTCTGCAAGCAATGTAGTTGCATTGGAATATATTAAAAGTAAATTAACTGGACCAAATAACAATAATCTTCTTTATTTAGCTTTCCTCCGCCAGGATTCAGCCACTTTAAAGTGCCCAACTAATTTTTGTCTGCTAAGGTCACTGAAACCAAGGGAAATTACTTGATTTGTCCACCAGCATCCAACATGGCCCTCATTTAAAGAAAGTCATTAGGGCAAAAATGTGTTAAATGTGCAGAACACGCATTACTGCATGTTTAACACTTTTGCTGTTCAATGAAATGTGGCAATACCACATTAGGAATTGTATAAATATGGCACAAGAAAACAAGTTTGATTAGCAGTAGTATAAAGTGGACTTTAACTTTGCACATTTAAGTTTGGAAAAACGTTTGGCAACAGCAGTACTCCCATCTTACAATAAATGAATGTCAGGGTGCAATAATCTAATTACTGATCTGTGTTAGTGGCAAAACATTTCTGATCTTCTCTGTAAATTGACCTATCTGCTGTGGTGTTTGGCTTTACTTCAAAGTTCTGGTTTAATAGAAACAAATGTCTGTTTTCTTTAGTTTAGTGTTTAGACACGGGCTGTGCAGCCATCCAGCAGACTCAGTAGTTTAGGTAAAACATAGAATATTGCTCTGGAGGGGATATAAACTGGCCCTACAGCAAGTAACAGATGCACGTGTAATTGGAACCATCCCAAAGGGCAGAAGGCAATCACAGGCTCCCGAAAGCTAGTGGTTGGTCCTAAGGAACAAATAGGCCATCGGCTCCGAGCCAGGTTTCAATTACACTTTCCAGCATTTCAACACAAGCAATTACATAATTTTATTGGACATTAAGTGCTCCTGAAAGGTGCCAGACTGACAACTCTGAAATCGTTAGTAATGCATTGGTGCAATGGAAGTAGCAGCACCAGAGAAAGCAATGTTTTGCACAAAACCTCCAGTTCTCAAAATGAACACACGTTGTACACCTCCTGCTGGAGTACTCCCAAAACTCATATTTTGGTTTACAAATTGTGGGACTATGACACTATGGTAGTGATACAATTATGTGATGTTTCAAGCGAGATTAATGACCTGTCACATCTTCAAACCGCTTTACTCTATCACTCATTTATCTCAATTACACTCGTAACCACACACCCCTGCCCCACCTTCCAAGAAACAATCTGACCACACAAACACACTGCATTTGTTGAAACTCCTTTAAATTGACTTTTCTCAATATTTCTCCTTCAAATTATATTTTATGCAGCATCCCCCTTTGTCTGATTCACATGAAAAGCTTGTTTGAAGTACAGCATATGGAAGGCTCACGATGAAGCATGCAACCTAATGGCACCAAGGTTGGACTGGGACACCTGGGCACCAAAATAAAAGAGGCAGGGTTTGACAGTTGGGTCGGGGCAGGGGAGGTCTGCTACACGTGATGGTTTTTCTCACTTGTTTAGTTGGGAGGTACGAAATACACACGCCTTGAAACTCAACGACTAAGCTGCTCCCGTGAAAAGTGGTTCTCATTGGTGGATCTGGTAGCTAAAATAGTTGTCCATGTTTGCAAATCGGGGTAGTTTTGAACATTTAAAAACACGGACCGAAGACTGCATGAATTTAAGTTTGCTGCAAGCAGTTTGTTTTAATATCATGGAACTCAACAGAAAAAACGCCCCAGCAGATCCTAAAACATTTGGAGACGGCATCAAATGTCCCACTGTTTCTCCACCAATCCCCACTCCAAATTCTTGTCTTTCACATATTTTATTTGCACGTCCTTCTGAGGTGCATTGTTATTATTTGCATGTTTCTCACTTCTTTACCAAGGGTGCAATTTCAATTACTACACGGGCCAGACGTTGGTCTATCAGACAAGCCCATCAGGAACTGCCTGATTGCCGTTTGGGCCAGTTCGACCTTGGATGGCAATATTGCAGACCACGGGTCTACTGGTTATAATTTTTAGTCGGCTAAATAGCCAGAGCTTTTGTCATGACATTTCCAAAATATAGACAGAGAGTTCAGGAGTGTTGCTCTCTCAACCTCATTCTGCTGCATTTAGGTGTATGATTTTGCCTCTCCGGGGGCGCCTCTTTGCATTGAAAAGGTGCATTGTTTTCAGGAGACGCTGCGGCGGGTAAGTACTGTGGAGTGAACAGAGAGCTTGCCTATCCCTTTTTGAGGCACTCCAGGATCACTCCCCCCCTCAATGCTTACTGGCCCACTCTCTTTCCGGAGCCTGAGGGTTTTCACTCACACTCCCTTAACTAACACTCCTGTCTATGACTGCTCGCTCACTTCTCAATCTCTACCGCGCTTCTCTTGCTCCCCACTGGTAGCTTCTATCCTGCACATTTAAACAGCTAGCGAGCTGTTTCTTCTGAGTAACTATAACAGTAAATTTTTATGTAAAGGGAATATTGCTATCTATAAATATTATGGTGACAATCAAAAACATACATTGGATGCACTTAGAGCCTTAATAATGAATTTCATAGTTAAGTCATAGAAAATAATGAAACTCAAAAGGAGAGGACTTTAACACCACAAAACCAAACACTATGCACAAAATTACTAATATATGCGAGACCGAAAAATCAGAACAAACAGTTCCATTACCATGCCTAGAGGAATCTTTTTGACAGTTTGAGCACCAGCAGTTTATAAATGCTTAAAGTACACAACTACAATGTATGCTTAAAAGCAACATGAGAAATATAAAAAGACCTCAGACCTACTGGCTTTGTCAAACTGAGTCACCATACATTCAATATCAGAAAGAGATTTCAATATACATGACCTCTGCAAAAACGTCACCACAAAAAAGCACATATTTTGTTCTTCACTGTAAATGAAGCAATCCTTATGAGCTTTCATGTACATTTGAGAATAGATAATACAAAACTATGAACTCCTAGGAAAGACCTAGCTCTGTCCTTAAACAAAGTTGCCTAGCAGCCACAGCGGAACCTAGTAACTCAATGGGCCCCTGCAGCCCAAGGGCACAGCACACGAAATGAAAATCCAGTCACAGAATGACTAACTGGGCCCTGGGAGACGAAGGGTGTAAACCATATCACAAGTCAGGGGGGCTCTCATGGGGGGCCTAAATTGCCCCTGGCAGCCACCACAGAACCCGATAAACCTCTTAGTAGTGTCCCTTCCTTCATGTGCACCATCAAGAGAATTATGCATTTTTGAGCTCTCAATGTGGCTTACAGAATTATCCTTTCATAGTCTGTTTGCATGCTCTTTGATACAGCTGACACAAATCCTGTAAATTTTTCCTTTAAAGTGGGTTACTCAGACTTTTTTTTTAGGCATCCACACAACTGATCTGGAGGACTGCACTGAAGCCCAGGAGTCCATGTGGTTAACATCTGTTACTAGCCTGTTCTGTATTATTCTCTCAAGTGCCTGTGGGGTAGCAGGCAGCCTCCTCTCTCTCACCAGCAGGGAAAATCTGCAAAGCCTGATGTTGCACAAGAGTGTGGCTGGGAAGGATTGCATCAGTGTGCTAGTGATTTGTGGGGACCACCACTTTATGGGTCTCTCAGGCAGGCCAAGGGGCTCCATGGATATGAGGATGATGGGTGGCCTATTGGATCGCCTCTAAGGGGGAAATGTATCACAGGAGATGCACGATGATGCCAAAAATGGTGTGGCTCCCCCCAGGGACCCACAGCCACATAGCCCCCCCTCAAGGGCTACAGAACAAATCCTCCTTTAACTTGCTACTGTGGGTTGTCCATTGCAAACCAGTGGTCAAGCATACTTCAAATATCGCTTAACATATGGGCCAATTTTGATGGAGTCTGATTTTCCTTGCAACTGGTGAGGAGCTTCAGCCACAAACAGGACTCCTTTCAGCACCTCCTGACCTCTACACTTTAGAGATGCTTTTCTGAGGCTCTATAGAATAATTGCAAGAGCACGTAGGCATTGCCACTTCTGCAGAAGTGGCTTGGGTCATGCCTTTAGTAGATTCCTGACCTGTGGTCTTCTGAAGCAGCACCCAAAGACCACTGGGTAGTAGCTACTCCTGCTTGCACTACCCAAGAAACCTAAGTTCTTCAACCTTAGGCAGGGCATCTATGAGTATATCAGCAGCCTGGGGTACTCCCCCTCCTTTTCTTCTGCTTTTTGTCTCTTCCATAAAGGTATTCTCTTGTTGGGGGGTAAAAATGGAAGTGAAAAGTTATAATAGATGAAAGTACCTACCCAGTCCAGGGTTGCCACATCACTCCTCCACCCCAACTGATACTTCCGGGGAGCATATCCTTTGCTGCTCAGCCCAACTGCATAGCAGTATGAGGATTTTCAAAATGACAATTTGAAGCAAAGTTGAAGAAAACCTCTACTCTGAGCCATTGGTTCCCCAGCCAGAACTGGTTTCTTCCCCTATAAGACGTTGTCTACCATTTGAGCATTCTGCAAGATTATTCAGAGAAGGGTCCATCATCACATTACGAAGATTTCTCCCACATTTCTTTTCCTCCCCAGGAGAGGGATAATAATCCAAATGGGCCTGTTGGTGAAGGTGAAGTTTGAAACTGCCATTTGGCTAAGAAGGTAATTACCTTGCAGGGTCACTAAAACACGAATCCCATTATGGGTGACAGATCAAAATTAACTCAATTTAAAAATACAAACATTAATGTGTGTAAGACAAAACCGACAAAGAATGTGCACTGCAAATCAAAAGCTGCATTTAAGACACATTATACCCAAAGAGTAAAAAACAGGTAAACTACAGGTTCTACACGTCAGCCAAGAAAGAAAAGAGACATTTATTATTGAATTGAAAAGAAAATGTATCAGGTGTAAGTTCAAAGGTTTTAAAGATCAATAAATCAACCTTTGTAGGGCAATGTTCCTTTATCATGCAACAGTGTCCTTATGCTTGCCTAGCTTGTTTAGAGATTTTTAGTATGAGATCAGACAGGGGACCGTTTAAAATGTAAATTGGGCATCAATTGTGATATTAAAAAAAAAAGAAAAGAATTCAGTGAGTGATATGAATTTTCAGTGGTGTAAAGGTTACGAAATTCTACCATAAGTATAAAAGGTTAACACATATATACACAAGTTCAGAAAATGTGGTTGCATGAAAGTTGATGTTTAATGCTACAAATGAGGGCACAGTTACATTAACGTTATTGTTTGGGCTGCGTCACAGTAGATGGATGTGGAAAGGCATAAGAGAAAATACTGTAAAATTCTCACAAAGCAGCTAACATCAGCTGTGGTCTGTACTGATGAAGGAGGGCCACACCTGTAAGGTGGCAACCTTTTAGAGAAAAAGCACGAAGGTGCCAAAGATTGTGGGGGTCTTCCAGTGGCCCCACAGCCATAAAGGCTTCCCATTGGCATCTAGCAAACACACATAGAAGACACACAGAGAAGATGGCCGAACACTATTTCCTTAAAAAGGGAATGGTATCAAATAGTTTCAAGAAAGCAGAATAAATGTTCTACATCTTTATACTCAAAAAGTAAGTCTTTGTGCACCTATTTCTACTGATGAAAGGTCAAGCTGAACCGTGTTCCCAGAAATACATGAACACAAACCCCCAGCAATAACTGCCTTTACTCCAGAGCACCACATTGAGATAATTAGGCAGCTCTCTGCCAGATCCACAAGAACAGGCACAGTTATATACAAGTTTGTGAATGTTCTTGCAATACAAAGAAGTACATCTGCTTAGCTGATAGTGCACGACTTAGCAAAGAGGCCGATAAACTGTACAACGTCCCCCTTTGTGACCACCATAGGACCAAAATAAAGACACTTCAAAATCTAGCAAACAACCATGTCGTATTATATTTGCAAAAAGTAAGTATTAAAAAAGAGAGGCACTGAATGCAATCGGTGTACATAAGCCAATCACGTGTGGTTTAGGAAAATGAAATTAACTTATTATAATAAAAGGATTAAGAATGTGTCAGCAATTATTCACTCTGTAACCGAATCATGTGTGTAGCAACAGCTCACATATTGAACTATTTCTGTAGAATGAAGTATTGTTTGGCAGATCATGAATTTAAACCCTGGCATGGTAAACAGCTTTTCATCCTCTTCGGGATCAGTAAAATGAGCAACATTAAATTGGGAAATGCTAGTACCAGTTATTTACATTGCTTAGGAATGACAGGGGTGTGCCATCTAAAAACAAGTTACTATTCTTATTATAATTGTGAAAGTTAATCTCGTTATATAACATGTCACACAAAGAAAATGGAAAGAACCATGGCAATTAAAATAGTCTAACGGAAGTCATACTTAGAATACTGGTAGAAGATAAAGCGCATGCTTACCTTAATCCTGTAAACATGTTTAGACTGCATGTAATAAATCAGATTATATGATTAAGTCAGTTCAGATTTCCTGGGAGCACTTGTAGGCAAATGCTCAAGTAAAATATCTCAAATGTTCTTATTAAATCCATCACAAGACCTTATTTGCCCCATTCTTATTAACCTCGGGTCAATTTTCTATTGGATGGATAGTCAATGCGCTTCATGCTGGTTTTCATTAGTTTAATGGAAATAAATTGGATAAGTACCAGGGATCTCTGGATGCTCAGTCTGCTAACTAGTAATAGAAACAGCACCCTTGGTAAAGAAGTGAGGAACATGCAAATAATAAGAATAAGCCTCATAAGGCTGTGCAAATAAGATAAGTGAAAGATAAGAATTTGGAGTGGGGATTTTTGGGGAAACAGTGGAACATTTATGTCTCCAAATGTGCAATACTTGCTAGAATTCCATGCACATAGGCGTGGATTTTGATACTCTGCACCTTTTAAATTGACCACAAATTGGCTCCTGGTCTGTGCAAAACCATGCATAATCTTATATTTCGGACATGCATACAGTTTTCAGCACCTTTTAACTATGTCTTGCTGTGTAATTAAATGTATGCAATTTCATTACTAATATTCAAAGATTGTTAGCTTGCGTATGAAATACATCCAGTACCCCTCAAAGGAATCCTACGCACTAAGAAGCCAGTAAATGCATATATAACAGATCTCTACTATTTGCGAAGATGAATAACCATGAAATAATCAGGTTTTCAGATATCTAATTACCATTTATTGTTTGAATATACACATTTAGAGCTTTCCTGGTCAGTGTCCTCTGGACTGAAAGTGATAGAAACGTGTGGTTAGTCAGTGCTTGAACACAACCAGAAGATATTATTTAGCTGACTTAAGAGGTCCCAATCTTATCACTAATAACAATATGTTTCTATATATCATTTCAGATTCAAAATCTACTATTTCTAAGTGCTATAAGCAACTAATATAACCAACTATTACCTAATCTAATGGTGTTCAATTTATAAACCTTAAAAGGTCTGAAGGTGGCGGCTTCAAGGGACCCATACTTGTGACCTGCATACCTCAGTGGGGAGATTTTAACTCACTGACCCATGCTGTTAGATTTAACCTTGGGACTTAATTATAAAATGGTCAGTGGAATATACATGCAACCTTAAAGATGATTTTTTGTATGATGTTCGATCAATGTAAGGCAGCGAGGGTGAGGGCAACCTGATCCCATTTAAGTAGACATAATAGTAAAAGAGCTTCCAAACTCGGTCAACTCTGTAATCGATCAAGATGTCACTGTAGCAGTCGTGGGCAGATGCTATTTACACAGTCCAGCCTAGACTGTAGAATGGCCGGTACATCGTGTATCCTGTGAAGAAGAAAGGTCAGCAGATCCCAGCCATCATCCGAAGTTGAACAAGATGTGCCACCAAAGAGATGGTGTGGATCAGTTACCAACTGACGCTGCCTAATTGTCTTGAAGTCAGCATGGGTATGGTGCCCTAAATACCATGATTTCAAATTTTAATTCATTAGGCTTACATATCCAAAACTCCAAAAAACTCTAGGCATTTAGCAAGGTTTCTGAACTGCTTTTCGATTGAGGGGATACAACTTACTAATTAGTAACAAGTCATCAGGTCTGTAAAAGTAAACTCCAACTGAGCTCATTCTTGGTCTACCTCACAGTTCAACTGCTTATCAAAAAGTGGACAAACCCACAAATACTTTTCAGTCCCTTAGGAAACATGTATTCCATTCCAAAGCCAATACCCGATCAGGATATCAAACATAGCGAAAAACACAACCATGACTGAAGGTGTGAAAGTTTGCAGTCATATCAACAAAGATCACCAATACAGCTGCTAACGACCTCCATCCTCAGATCATTGAATACTGATAAATCATTGTCTCCATTTTACAACTTCTTCTAAAAGCAGGAAGGACCTCACCTCAGATATTATATCTTAGTCACATTGACATAGCTGCATTACCACTACTTGCCTTTATAATCTGCATTGTACTGCCTTTTGGAGACTGGGTGTAAATCAGCCAAATCATCACATGCACCTGTGGGATTAGTATCGCTTCATTCTACCTTTTAGAACATTACCTTTTACAGGGGATTGATTGATAATCTCACATAATCAATACACCACCACTATATTTTGGGTGGTACTAAGTTATTCTGCAGTCCAGATGCTATTCTTAGGGTCACTAACTATCCGATCTGGGCCAACATGATTTTTCAAGTTGTTAGCACGACACTTCACTTTGCTTTTGTGGAACTGGATATTCTCCATTGTGCTGCCAATGCTGGTTCATAGCTTGTTTTTCACTGGAGATGTCAATCATACTGAAATGTCAAGCAATTCCTAAAGAGTAACATGAGTGTCTGGCCATCCCTGTGTAGGGGGACACAACCTTTTTCTGTGAATTATAAATCACGATGGTCGCTAATTATTGGGTGTGATTATTCTTGGTCAATCCGTCCAAATACAGAACTTCCCCAGTATCAATAAGATTTCCAGTCGTCATCTCTGTTCATCACCATATAGGTGAAAGTAGTCATCTATTCATCAGCAAGAAATGTTCTGTCTACATGGCGGAGACCAGACAATTAGAGTAGTTTCTAATTTTATTAACTCTTTTCCCTACAGGATTTCACCCAGTAACTCTTCTTTGAAAATGACAGCAGGGCTTGTTTCTTTCCTTAAACACGTTTTATCAAAAGTCATTTAAATCTACCTGGAATCAAGTCCTGGTATAAGCCAGCATGTTTGTCCCTAAATCACAACTTTAATAAATAGTATAAACACATTATGTTCTAAAATCAGGCAGGTATTCACAGGCTTATTTTCTGCCACAGATCTGGACTTAACTAACTTATATTTCAAATACTCTGGTTATTGGCAGCAGCTCTTCTTTTGGTATTTGTAACTTACATTCTCACCCACCTGCCTGCACACTACCTATGCTTGGTTGCCAAGATCTTTACTTTCCAAGCGTGTCAGTATGTTGAGTCATGAGGTCACCTGGATAGGAGGCAGTATCTTATGCCACTAGCTGTTCCGTGCCATGTCTGTTCACGGCCTCCAGTCTGCTGAACAATAAAGTGAACATGTATCTGACAAATCCAAAAATCAAAGTGAAGGTGAACTTTGTCAGTAAACTACCTCTTTCTCTAGGAACCTACCGCAATGTTTTGTGGTATCTTTCAGTGTTCCACATTTTCTTGCACTTTTTATAAATTTCTCCTAATGTTCACTGATATCTTTGATTTGATCCTCTATTTTTTTTGTCATGCTAAACCAGACTATTCTAATTTTGAACCTTGTGACCACACCTCTTCATATACTCATTCAGCATTATACTTATGTGTGTAAATAAGAGGTTCTTGAGGATAAACCTACCCATCACAAAAATTCTTTGATTGATTCCAAAGTAGACCAAATGCTGCATCATGCCATAAATGCAGCTCTGCAGACTGTTACTAAATGCAATCCTATGCTGGAGGCAGTGCACAGTTGATAACAAAGCCGTATGCTATCTCCTTAGTCGGATGGGAGGTTACCCATTCTTTGTCCAACTCCAACAATCTTGCAACCACCTTCACATGATTCCAGAACAACTAAGAAGCTCCTGTAATCTTAGAAAAAGGGACCAACATGTGACCTTTCGACAGCTAGCAAATGAAACAGACCTTTCAAAGACAACCACCCATGTAACAGACCAGGGCCAGGTGACCTCTGTATAGACATAGTCCAGTACAAACATGCAAAACATAGAGAAGGCTACTAATTATACCCACCTTTTGTTTACTTATGGAATTGCAAAAAAACTAGGTGTTATCTAAATTGTTTACATCTTGCTTGACAGAGCAGCTGTCTGCGAGAAGCATGTTACCAATTCTTTGAACTATACTTAGGGTGTGCTCTACACCACTCAGGAGTATTTCTCTCTCACCTCATCGCCTCATGTTATTGGTTGTTTATTGTATCATTCTACCTCGCAAGGAATTGCTAGCATCGGAACGCATGAAACAGTAGAATGAATCGTCACACATTAAATGATTTCTCTCATACATGCACTCTATAAAGAAAACAATGGTTTTTGTTGTGTTTTTTGAAACCGTAGGAGGCTTATGCTTATGTCAGGAATCATGTGCAAGTCACACATGCATGTACACGTTTACACACAGAGATCCATAAGAGTGCATACACCATCTGCTTAAAATAAAACAAGCATTAGCAAAGCTAATAGGCCTGGCTTTAATATGCTAGTATATTGAGAAACTGGCAAACATAAATGCAGTTTGCATCAATTAGCACATTCAAGCAAAACCTATTGGCTTTGTCAATGCTTTCTCAGTACTTGATTCCATTGCCAGCAATCACCACAAAGCTGTAGACTCTGTACCTACCACTGCATCTGTTGCTGCTTTATCCACCACTAAAAGCACATATGAGGGATCTACTCTCCTGGAGGCCTTCCTGGTCCTTAACTATGTACACTCTTGAATACAGAAAAGGAGGATGTATGGAGGAGTGTCCCAGTCAACAACAGTTGCTCGATAATGTATATAAGAGTTACCCTCTCACCATTCCTTCAGCCACGATCTAGCGCAGAAACTAAAATATTTTGGCGTGTCCACACTTCAACAGTTCTAGCTATGTCGCAATTCAGTTTACAGCGAAAATACTGTTTGTTTGTGATCTTTCCACAAACTGACAAATTGCGTTCTGACGGTCCCCAGATCTCCGGCGCTTCCTCCAATTTAGGAGTATACTTTAAAGCTCAAGAAACCTGAGGACTCTTCAGTGTTGCACTGGGCAGGAAGACTGAAATCATCAATTGGACTGATTCTGACTTTCTGACATCACAGCCACTTCAACTATACGACTTTATTAACACAATTCAAGGTTAATTGCAGGAATAATTAAAACATGTTTGAATTACTTACTACGTGAAATCAAGACATGCAAATGTTGCAAACTAAAATTCCACCCAGACCTACTTCTTACATACTTGTGAGGTGATGTATGCAGTTAACATGGTATTTTACGGTAATGTATCAACTTCTCATCCAGATTAGTAAATTGCAACAAAAGGACGCACAACTCATCCTCATTAAATTCTGGATAAACTTTGACCAGACCATAGAACTCCTCATAGCAACTGTAAGCATCTGTAGTGGTGCGCCACAGAAAATTGTACTTGTGCTATATATCACAATCATCTCTTGCGTTCGAACTGTACAGCTCTCTCTGAAGTAACTGGAAATAACTTATATTGCGCTATTAAAATTCTAAAAAAACATGTTTTGAGAAAAGTATTCTATTGCTGAACTTAAATAATGATTAGGTGGTCAATATGTCGCAGCAGCCATCTCTAAGTCACTGTAGCCTTACATCATGATTGTGCTCCAGGTTTACCTTCCGAATTGAGCGCTACATATCGCTTGTCACAGTGTGTACATTCAGGTACGGCTCCTCCGCTTCTACAATAAAACAATAATAAACTACGTTTATTATAGTTTTATTGTGGAAGGGGCAGGGCCACGAGCTGCGACAAAAGCACAGAGGAGGAGTGCTCAGCACTCCCCTTCAGTGGGCATGTATGTTTGGCCGGCCGTCTTGGGCTGGCCAAACATACATGTGCATTAAGCTCTGTCCAACCCAGCACTGTGTTGCCAAGCTGGAGACAGCAGACGCTTCCAGTCTGCCTTGGAGCGCCCTGGCTGGCCGCTCCGACCACTCCGAACACTGCTGTCATGCTGCCAGCAGCATGACAGCAGCGTTCCGATTGGCCGCAGATCCGACTGGGAGCCTGTGCCTGAAGCCTACGGTGAAGGAAACAGGAGCGGTGCAGTGGGGGCGGTGGCGTTTCAGTTAAGTTTTTTATTTTTTTCGTTCCCATACTCCCCTCCCTCAGCCCCTCCCCGTGCCACCCTGACATGCGCTGCGTGGCTCTCCTGTGTGCTTTACTTCACAGAAACATTAGGGTAGCTAGGATGCCACAGGCTCTGGAGCACACGAGGAAAGTTACCCCTTAGACTTCTGATGGGGTAGTAAATATAAAAATTATACGGCTTCAATGGGCACCTCAAGGCTCTGATACCTGGTGCCACTGCACCTGATTCACCAATAGGAGCTGCGCCCTTGCACACACAACTTCTTTAGCAACCTCTGTGGATTTTAGGAGGCGAAAAGGCTCTGTCAGACTTCTGCTTTTAGACACCGCTGGACTGCAAGGTTCTTAAACTCAGAACTAAAACTTTCTCTAAGTCGGTTTCACAATTGTCATTTCCTCAAGGCCCACAGATAAAATAATATTTACCTACTTTCGGCCAATAAAATGTGAAATTATGGTATCGTGTGGTTTGCTCAGTGCTAGACTGCCCATTTTTCCTGTCTTGTCAACTCCTGGCAAGAGCAGCACATCCGCTGTCTGAAGGGGGCTGCACAGCGTCTTGCTTGCATATTTCTAGAAATTCTTTGCTGTCACAGGTCCTCTGTCAGCAATTAGAACGGAAAGCTGATATTAAAAACGCTTACTTAATGTTTTAATTCTGTTAGGATTCATTTTGTTGGCCACAGGTTTCGCGGGAGTTGGAGAAAGAATATGTCACGGAAATAAGACACTTTCCTGACGAGAGGCGTGGGCCAACGGACAGCTTCAAAACCCGTTCGCAAAAGCCCTCGGGTACCACAGAAAGCAGAGGAGTGAGGTGAATTATAGTTCCATAAAGTGCAGAATCTGAATTTTTCTGTTTTATCAGTTGTCACATCATTGAAATGTTCAATATCATGCACGTGTTTGCACTCACGAAACAAGTAATTGTTAACAGTGCAAAGATCTTCAGTGCTCCAGGGAAAAAAGAATGTTGCCACAGGAGCGCTCCCTATCCACAAAGACAGATTTTCGGTCATTTCTTTATAATGTAATGTCACCTGGAGGACTTGTGTTAAAGCGTCGCAGTGATAGCCTCATGTGCAATAACAATAACGTATTCCTTATATACCATTTATTGCACTCTGCTGTTTCCAATCGCTATAAATAACAGATGTTATTATTTCCCATTGTAGTGGTACTTAGCTCCCTTCCATTCAAAGGATGAAAGACTGATATGGCCTTACTGGGATCCGAAACTGTGACCCACAGATCCTCGGACATGTCCCATTGCCAGTATGTGCACTTTGATAAACAATTTTGCTTCGAAAACAGGCAATGTGCTTCTTGCGCTGCATTTTTCACTTGATTTCCAAACTTCAAACGATGAAACTACGGCATTCACTTGCAAGCAACCAAACTGAACTGAAGGAATATATTCAGATAATTTGTCAACATATAGAAAGTTGGCATGGCCATCAAGGGCATATATTCATTTAAATAATTTGACAAAATGCTACTGTTAATACAGCAGGCATTTGTTCATGAAAAACATTTGGGTTTCCAATTCAAAAAATAGTCCAGTATATGAAAAGTATGGCAAGAAGCACCAAACAGACAGGAGCTCTAAAGGAGGCTAATAGATAAAAATGCCGGTCTGCACAAAAGCCTACTGGTCAAAGCTACTCAGTAAAGTGCATTTTGCTAGTGTGCTATGGTCACAGGAGGCATCCTATCAAAGCGCTAATGCCTCAGAAGGCACAAACTGGACTGGGCACCACAGCTGCAGGGGACCCTTCACAACTTGAGAGACTGCCATTCTCACCCACTGCAAAGGAAAGGGCTGTTGGGGAGCCAGCAAGCCTTTTTCTTTACCCGTCATTTGAGGACTCCTTACCCTCCTACGACTGTTTGGGGCATAGTGGATCTCTAATGCAGAGCCAAATTATTTTGCGAGCTGATCTACTGCCTGTTTCACAAAGTCCAACCTTGTTGATTCTTTTCATTTCAAGCTGCCGCTACCTGGAACACACAGGTACACACGTAGGACATGCCTAATCCATTTGTTGTTCAAGAAAGTCCCTAAATCGTGCCTATTTCCTTTACTTGCAGCACCTCAGTTTATGAATGTGCCCAGCATTGGTGCCAAGAGACTCTTGGATGATAATGGGCTCAATAAATCAAAGTAACAAAAAAAGACAAACAAGTTCGGAAAAAAAGTGTGTCACCCCCTTTGTGCCTTTCTGGCAATCTCTGCGATCTCTCACTTTCTGGAAGTCTACTGCAGAAGATGCACAATGTGTAGTTCTCCCAAAAAGAAGCACAAAGGTTTACTGAACTCGAGGCACACCAAAAGTGTGCTTTGATCCATACGAAGAGGTGAATGGCCCTCACCAGGAGATGGTAATTAAGAGTGACAGCCACGGCTGAATGTTTAGAGCAAGGGCCCTGAGACTTTCTTCCGTATCACTGAAAGATCATCTATGGACCCTCTTGCGGAAAATCAATACAGTTCCTCTTAAGTCCCACTCAATCATCCCACCCTGGGTGCATGTGTAAGGCATGAAGTGAGTGAAACTGCAGAGTGTGTGTTACATGCTCAGATGTTCATGTGGTATGCAAGTGTAGCCTTGATAATAACATAAGGCTGATGTGCTGTCCATGTTGTCTTTCTGAATCCAACAACATAAAGTACATGCAGCTTCTCCCACCAAGTTCTGTAGTTCACATGAAATGGATGAGGAGTCCACATTCACACCTGCCCGAGTACCCATATGCTTCATCATTTGCAGTTCTGAATGCACAAAATAGATTCACTACTATACACAATAAATATCATTGGGATGCTGCTTTTCCACACCATGGAGATCCTCAAAGACCCACAATAATGGCGTCTTTCATTACCCTTTAGCTGAGGCATCTCCCACACTCTTTGGTGGACTCAAAAGTCCCCTACAATGTGTTTCCCTGATTTTCCATGGATTGCTCCATTCCTGCATCAAGGTGGCCCTAGGATACACACTACTGTGTGATCCTTGATTTTCATTAGGCTGCTCTATCTCCGCTTTGACTGAAGAGATACTATACAGACTCTGATTATCCATAGGATGCTGCATTACCGATTCTGAGTGTTCCTTTATTACCTCAGGCTGCACTTGTGCTACTGACTGGACCCACTGCAGGGGTGTTCCCATTTATAGACTGCCACATTTCTGTTTTGGGAGGATGTAACATACCTTTTACGTGGTATCTACGATTATCGTTGGGCTACCAAATTTTCCCTCTTAGACAGACCAAACAGAACCACTTCTCTGGTGGCCTTGATTTCCCCAGGCAATGGAACTAACGCTTTGCTGTAGTTTAAAAAAAATACAAACACAATTCTTTTTACAACAGTGATGAATAACTGAGCTTCTGCTGCTCCAGAGACTAAACTAAGACATCTGTAAACTCAGAACCAATAATCAAATAAATCAGTAACTCCTCTGTAGCGTTGTGACCCTAATGGATAGCTTCCTCTGGTAGAGAGGTAAAACATCTAGATATCCAAAACATCTACTCTGCTGTAACACCCACAGAGCAATGCACCACACCCCAGCCAGGAACAGACGTACACAACAAGGAGCTCAAGTGCTACAGAGTCTGTCAGTGGGGCCTCTGCTGCTTCAGAACAACCAGTATTTAACAAATTCATAACCTACAGCAGATTAAAAACTACATAATGTGGCAAGGAAGCAGAGCATCTGCCACTGAAGAATCAAAAACATCACTGTTTTGAACAGTACTAAACAGAACAATAACACAAACACACAGTAAATACTTCAAACTATAAAAGAACCAACAACCTTTTTGTCAGAGGGCTGCTCAACCTCCAAGACACCTGGAGATCCCAGCAATCATCAATATGCACTCAGATCCTCCTCTGTTAACTAAACATCCCTCCTTGCCTTCACTTGCCTACTCCAATTGTGTTCTCTACTCCTCTTTCACCTACTCTAGATAGAAACCTCTCCTCTACATCACCATTGTTTCTGAGGACTAGCCTGGACACCCTTTCCATCTCAGAAGCTTTTACACCAGGCACACCAACACAGCCCTTTACACCATTATACTCTGATACACCTGTGGTCCCCTCTGCTCACACCCTCTCCTTGTCTCTCTATAATTTGCTCATACCCTCTCCTCATCTCCCAGCAGACTCCTCAATTCTTATTGCAATCTCCATCTAAAACGCTCAGAAATCTCATTAATTATGTTCCACAATACCCTCTGACACTTTCTACCTATTGCTATGATGATATAAAAACAGACAGACCAGGGTCACTCATATTTACTCTCTCTTCCCCAGCCTCTATTCTCTACCTCCGGCACCCAATCCTATCTTTCAAACCTTCCCTTTCCAATTATTCATACATTATTGCTAAATTATTGTATAACACAGGAGCTGCAGTATGCACACAGAATGGTTTCCTTGAGAGCACTAGACTAATGTGAATAAATTATAATGATTGGATTAACCACTAACCTTGCATTCTGGAGTAGCATGCTACTCACTGTAAAGGCCTTCATCACTCCACCAGGGTTAGTAAGTAAAATATCAATGCACTCACACACAATTACTAACAGGCTGAATGACAGACTCTCATGGGTAATTTGTAAGGTGAAAAGCCTGGGATATCCCTGCACAACTCTCTTTGTTGGGTAAACCCACACTACAAAGACAACAGCCTACCCTGTGAACTCACAACACCTCAAGAGGGATACGAATTAACTAACACTATAATACTATAAAAGCAAGTTCAATAAAATAAATAATACATAGTTTATTCTTCAATTTTCTCTTTGTGTCTGATAAAATCAAAATATAACAAAGCAACAAACTGCATACAGAATACCTTTGCCCCTTTAAATTCTTAACAAGTCCATCAGATAGGCTATCACAGTCGCAGGTTGGTAAAGTTCAATGCTCCCTGGTCAAAATCATTTGCAGGGGAAGAGTCATGAGAAAGCCATCTGATAAGTATACGTGTTACATTATTTAACAGTCAAAGCAAATATAAACTGATAAACAGAATATGATTGATGCTTGTTGACAAACACTGAAAAGGTAATGTTAACTGCAGGCAAATTTTATTTTTCAATTGAAACATTTAATTTGAGCCTCAACGAGTAAGAGGAGGAAGCAGCTGCACACATTCTGCAAAATAGCAAAATGCCACAAACCTATAAAGTATTGCTTAGATTGGCATACTGTTTGTTTGTATCCGCTATAGATCAAGTTGACAGATGCACATGATAATTCTTGAAATCGTACATCTCGATATTTTTGTAAGTGTGAAACCACAAAACCCAACGTGACAACAACGGCATCAGAGCTTTCAATGGTTCAACGTTTCTCCAAAATTGTACAGACTGCTGGCTTGCAAGCATGCCAGCGTTAGGTTTCTATGTCTGGAGGAATTCATTCTGTCAAGCTATGTGAAGTACAATTCACTCCCTTGATCTGAGTTGTGACTGAGCCACATAGTGACCAAACAAGATACTACAAATGTAAACCAATTTCAAGATTGGCTCATCTCTGAACTTTCGATCCAAGTGACAATTTAACTTTTAGAGAATGCCATTAGAAAAATAAAGAAAAAGGGAAGAGAAGTAAGGCAAGTGTACAAGAGATCATTGGAAATAGTTCTTTAACCAGTTTGGCTACATTTGGGTAAAATATAAAATAAAAAATACACAATAAAATGAGATTTCTGGATGAGAATTCCAATAACCCCTTCCTCGAAAAGTGAAGGGAATGGACTTAAATATACAAAAATAATTTAACACAGGAGTTATCTCAGAGTCTGATAGGACTGTAGCAAAGTCAGTTACACCTATGCATGTTCCTTATGTGTGGTGATACTGCAGGCTTTCGTAGTTCTTTTCTCCAAGAAATCTTCAGTCAGCCTCATTGAAATGTTACATTAAGCTTGTGGGAGTCAGAAATGAGCTCCAATAACAAGCAGACAATTTAACATAGGCTTCTATTTTTTCCAAGCTCCTTTCTAGTCACCATAATCACAGGCCTCAGAAAATCATGACACATAGCAACAATCCCCAGCAGGTCAGTTCCCCCATACAAATAGTTAAAACACCCTAAGTATTAGAACACTGCCGGCTAAATGGCAGTTCACCACAGAACACTCTAGTATGACAGAACTTCACTAAACAAATCAGCTTTTTAGGAGCTTATTTTTCTCAAGGTGAACATTTCAGCACACACCACACTCTATTCCCACTGTCTGGGAGGGACAAATTAAGAACTTTAATTCACTGGTGTGGAACCTTGGGATCAGAAATACAAGCACAAGCTGGAAATATATCATTACCACATTCCTATGAAGGCAGGCAGGAACAGCCAAATGCAGAGAAGTCACCGATATTTTACTACAGTAATGTGTAAATTAAGCTTGGTCAGAACTTCTCTGAAGACATATAAGGATTACAGGTAATTCCAGGAAACTATAAAAATGGAAGAGAGCTTCCTCTTTTGAGCGGGTCTATATCCCATGCCTGAACTCTACCATCAATATTCCCCAGAAACATAGCTAGCCCTCAAAAACAAAATGTTTAGTCATCTCCTTGTGCAACACACATACCTGCCACAAAACCCTAGATAACAGATGGATACAAAAGCCTCTCTCGCAAAAGGAATCATGAACAAAAAGCACTGTCTAAGGTTCCCACAGAAGGATTTTAAATCCGTCTGCAGTTACTTCAGGCAAAACTACTCACGCACTGACATAATAGTTTAATTTAGTTTTTGGTATATTGGGGAATTGGAAAGTTCGCAATGTGACACTCTAGGTCACTGAGATTTACGTTTAATATTAAAAAAAAAAAAACATACTTCACCAAGAACAACAACTATTCAAGCCTTCAGCTGTACAGGACAGTCTATAATTTAGGTCAATTTACAATATAACAATTAGTAACATTCCACTTTTCTCAGTATCAGCTGAATGCTACAACTCGACATCAGGATATATCTGGAATAGCAGCAGCTCCACTGGAAAAGATGGTAATGTCATTTTACACAAAGCATACAATAAATTAAGCCATTTTAGCAGGGCTCAGAACTAGTCATCACGAAAGCAAACATAGCCTAAGTATAAAAATAAGGGGAGACAGAATTTCCAAAAATGTTCTTAATGTGTGTGACCTTTAATGCTGCTTTATGTAAACTGTATACTAAGTCACTCAGTGGAATTGCTCACAGATTAGCATCTGCACACAAAAGTGGCCCATCAAGATCAATTAGTTTTTATCATCATACTGGAAAGGTGACAATATGCCATATTTAGAGTTTATCCAGTTACCATGGTCACATCATTAAGAAAAATAGCTCATAATGCGGCCTTACTGTTTTCAGAAACCGGTTTTCAAACTCATTGCCTTCTAAGAAACTGATCCCCACTTCACTAAGAGACTGCCACAGTGCATCAAAGCACCTCTGTTACTGAACAACTTTGTTTACCCATAGACAATGGTTGAATAAATACTGCGAAACACTTTTTTGTAATCTGCATAACCAGACACAGGACGTAACTTAAGAACAGCTCTAAATGTTACACCTCAGTAATAACAAGCACACACTATATTTTAATACTGACCACTACAATTACTCCTTTGTATCTGTGTGTACTACATTCTGTATTTTATCATCAAAGATGAATCTGCAACAAAACCACATTTGTGGTACTTACGAAATGATCAAGACAGGTTCTGTGTACCAGGGGACAACAGAATAATAAAGGAAGTTATCATTTCCATACCCAGAACCATCAGCTATCAGTGTCTTAAAACATGACGGAGAAATAATGGCTTACAACTTCATTGTGCCTTTTAAATTCCAGTTTGCATTGCAGGGCTTCAATGTCACCATGCAATGAATTACATATTTCCCCCCACATGGGCAACGGCGTGGAACTCTTTAACCGGGACCTATACAGCTCACCTTCCGTTAGTAGGTTCTAAAGACTAAGATAATTACGTTGTTTAGTCTGACCACTATGAAAACCATGAATGTGAAGTATACACTGAGTAACACAAACACACTTAAATGTTCATTCATATGCCATTTTCTCTCTAGAAGGGAAACTTGAATCCTGGAAGAGTACCTCTAAATAAATTACATAGAAATCAAATGACGTAAAGAGGGTCATACCTAAAAATCATTATCAATGTCTTTAGTAATTAATTCTAAACACCCAAAATCTGCCATCCTTAAATTCTAGATGGGGAGCCACATCAGTTCTGTGCTTTTGCTACACATCATCTAACAGAACCTAGAGTGAAACCCATGAAAGCCACATTTATAATCGTATAATAATTATGAGAACCTAACAATTCACACATGACCATTAACTACCAATGTGCACTGCCACCTCATTGGTGCCCAATTTGGATGTGGAAGTCTGCATTTAAAAGTGTGCAGTTTTTTTAAAAAGAAATATACAATTGTTTTTGCTTTCCTCGTTGCTGACATGCCTCCCTAACTGACTGTGGTCTATGCACAAACATCCAGTGGCTTGAAGTGTTGAAAATAAATTGAACTCAGTGGTATAAAGGGAATACACTTACACATCACAGCCCTTTAATTATTAGTACTTCATTGGTACTGTAACAACATTTTCTTTGTTTTATCATGTTAACAGAATACTTACTTTCTATCAAGATTGTGAACTTTCCACAAAAGGCAAATATATGCAGGACATACCTATAGGAGTCCCTGTAGCTCATTGTATCATGACCCGAGTCCTCTTGATCCTCTTCAGAAACCTTAAAGCAAACCTTCTTAATGCCGCCCTGTTCAACCTTGTCTATGTCACCTTCTTCGGCAACCATAGATGAGGGTGGTGTCCCCTCCATAGATGGAGGCTCACAGGTATCAGACTCGGAAGGTTCTGTAATGGTGGACAAAAGCCTGAAAAAAATATCAAAATGAAGGACTATGTAAATCAAAAGTCTATATTTAAAAAAAGTTCAATGTATGACATGTACAAAGCAAAGATGAAACTATACTCTTCTGTTTATAAAAAATATCCACACCAGACCATTGTACATAAAACCATCATCCGTAAACAATGATTCAAAGTACAATAGTTACATGAATAAATACACTGTATTAAAACGTTACATATAATGAAGTATAAAATATATGGTCTACAATATATGAATCATTCAATGACAGCAGCACAATAATGAGAATAAAGTAGTAATACGGAAAGATATGTCCACCCTACAGACAACATTACATGTATGACAACCATCCTACTTATGTTCCGTAGGTTTAAATCTTCATAGCTAATAGCAATCCGATGACACTGGACATTGGTTATTGATACATGAAGTCATATCTTATACAGCCAGTGTATACTTTTAGCATAGTCTCAGTACATCAGAAAGCAGTGCTTAACTAAACGCCAATTATACATAAGATTCTCACTTATTAATCTGGGTGACATATTGCTTCATTTCCTTTACTGCAAAGTCCAATTTGTTGAAGAGTTGTAGGTATGAGTCTTGGATATCTTTGTCTTCTTGCTTTAGCAGAAAACTCAGCCCACGCTCCTCTTTGGTCATTCCACCATTTAGTTGTCCAAAGCCACTGTCCATTAAGCTGCTATCTGACTCATCTTCCTCAGGAAGGCACTTCCAGGAGGGGGCAGCCATCGTTGTGATGCAATGCTGCGTGTAGGACATTGGATTTAAATTGCCAACTAAACACAATAAACACAGTATTGGTTACTTAAACTGTGACATATTTAAAAGAAGAATAACTGTTACAGCAAAAGAAGAAATAAACCAATGTAGCATTTCTTTTAAATAAAGCATTTGCAAATTCACAGACCAAATGTAGGCAGGTGCAAAATGAGTTGGGTGTGTAAAAATGTATTTGTGTATGTTCATAGGACCCAGCACAAATTATGGAAATCTGGCTTTCACAAAGGAGTGTGCTAAAAAGTACCTATGGTTGATTTGACTAGACAACGAATTGCAACAGGAGACTGTAGTGAATCCTAGTTTATTTTAACGGGTTAACAGGAGTTAGCTTAGCCGTAGGCTTGTAAACTCGTGCCCCCGTCACCCAGTGACTTTTAACCTACTTAGCTTGCTCTGGCTTAGTCCATTTAATTATTTATTTCCTTTAAAATGGCGGCCTTGTTTATAGTTAGGCCACTTGTTATGGGTTCTATTATCAGTGTCACTGCGCCAAGGCGTCAAGATCAAGCACGAAAGACAAACATACAGTAGGCATTCACACTTAGGGATTTTCCCTCTCTATACTTTCGAGGGATTGTTGATATTAATTGCCGTCCCAAGCATGCCTGTTATCTATTGTTATGAATAACACTTATGTCAGGGGACCTTGTAGATCTGTATAAATACAACACACTTTTAGACAGATAATCAGAGGGATTCCGACCAGAGGGCATCGCCACCATCGCTGATACCGATGCTGCAGTCATCTTGACACTGATCCAGTCCTTGTGTCCCTGCGGAGTCTGAGATAGAGACCTCATTCCAAGGTAACGAGGGTTGGGGGCTCCTCTCATGGACACGGTTTTGGCAGATTAGGTTTAACGAACCCAGCTCCTCCTTTTAAGGTAGAAGGTTAGACCTACTCTTCTTAGGGTATTAGGGCTTATTCCATCTTTTATATATACATATATTTTTATCTTATATTGCATAATGGTGGGGGTCTTTATAACAATGACTCTCCTCTTTACTATACTATTGCTTGGTATATTCATTATCCTAATCATTGCAATTCATGCAACTTATCACAAATTGCAGTTATGTTGAATAAAAACTATTATAACTTTACTGCATCTGTGTTATTGCCTTTGTTTGTATGAGACATTATAAATCTGTGAGAAAAGGGTAATTTCCGTTTAACCACGACAACCCTGAGATATTGTATTTTGAGTCCATGCGTAAGCGACTGCTACAAATCACCTTTTACTATTGTGTTTTCGGTGAGGTACTGCTAGTAAGCCGGTAAGGTTTGGACAACAGTTACAAATAGTTGTAGGAAGAGACCTAGTCACCTACGAACGAAAGTACTGTCATCCTGAGACCAGCAGTCTTGCTCAAAGCAAGAGTCCAAACTACGACATGGCGCCACCAACAATGGTGTTTAGGCACTAATTTACGGATACCCTGACTATCACTGTCTCACAGACAACAGGTACCCTCAGTACCATTATACGGAGACGTCCGTGGTCTTTGGGATAATCCTCCTCAGCAAAACAGGTAACACCTGCTTAGGCTGTAGGTTGTTCGAGCTCGAACTCACAAAAGGAAAAACTTCCCCTATTTTGGTGTTCCGTTTCTCTAAAAACAACTATGGCTAATACCATAGACATTCCTGCAAATGCTAGACATGCACTTACACAACATTTATTAGCGCATGGCCTTACAGAAGAGGGCGGGGAAGTTACTTTGATTATAGAAGCAACTGAAGCATACCAAACGGAAACATTTTATTGTTGGGTTGCCTTTCCTGAGGCTGACCAACGAACACACACATTTCACACTTATGACATTGCGGACGTACCCGTAAGGTACGAAGCATACCAGTATCATGAAATATCGCTCACATTTCAGGAGCATCAAAACTGGTTTGAAGGCGCCCTACCACATATACTGCGGCGGGTGAGGCTAGGTCCTTTAAGTAATGAAGGGCCGACGTGGCCTATGTTTGCCACATATACACCTCATCCAGGCATTCAGACTATGCCGCTTGTAGATTTAAGGATATTATATAATGAATTAGTGGCATTATATAGACGATTAGTCCAGTTCGTAATGCGAACATTGAACACTACACCAGCGCGTCCAGCACCGCCAGTAGCTGGTGGTTATCAATTGGCTACTGGGATTAGTCCACAAACGGTGCATACCATTATGGGAAAAGTGCCCTCGGATCGAGAAAAAATACCGTTCTGGATTGCTCAGAAAACAAATCAGCTGGAAGCTGTGTTCCCCCATACGGGGCCACAGGAGAAACATAGATTGCTCACTATGTGCTTGCCATTCGGGATGGTTCCCTCGGTTGATGAATGTGCCACTTGGGGTACAGTCTTCGCTGCCATTTATACTACAACGCATGGTACCCCTACACTGGCCAATTTGCCGGAAGTATTGAAAAAAATACAAAATGAGCATGGGGCTGCACCAGCCCTAGATCTGGGGATGAAATTGATGCGTAATTTTGACGCCGTCTCCTCGATAATATTGAGTAATATTAAAGGGGAAGCAGTAGCACTGGCGATACGTCAGCGTCTCCGGGAAACTCCTCACCAGGAACAAGAGAGACAGCTACCCTAAATAATCTCTGATACCTATACTAGTATAGGACGGGATGGGCTGGGAGCCAAACCCAGAAAATTGGACATACCAAATACCACCCATAAGGAAGGTACGAAGCAAGCACAAGAGGGCTCTAAAAAGCGCTGGGAAAAACAAAAAGATTTCAAGGAAAGAAGAACTAAAAGAGCTGATTCTCCTCATCCGGAGTACTCCGAAAGGAGATATAATCTCAGAAATAGGGATAACATTAGAACTTCAGACAGATATACTGATTCACGTCCTTCTTGTTCCTTTCAGGACGCACCGGATAGACATAGCGAGAGAGGGGGCCGTCAAGATCGACGTCCGGAATACGTGAAAGAAAAGAAAGACTCGCCACAGTCTACTGTTAAAAAAGAAGAAAAGACTCCTCAACAAAAGCCACAATTTAAAAAGAAAAAAGTGGCTGCACTGACCATTAAAAATGCCAGTAGTATTGAGAACACTGTTGAGGAACAAGAAGTGGGCAGTGACTCTGTTGGACAGCGCGGCAGAGGTCACGATATGTCGCCAGAATCTGAAAGATCATCTGGATGCGACAGCAACTAGCGATTACATTGCAGTTGAAACGGCGGATGGCCGCGTACTTCCACTCGATCGGGTATTTGATTTAACAATTCAGATAGAGGGAGACGTGGAACGCATTATTAGTGTAATTTTCTGGGATGATCTTACTAGTGATATCCTGTTGGCCGAGAGAGACTGGCTACCTGAACATGTCCGCATGCTCCCACATGGGGAAGATGTCATTTTGCCTTCTTTCTCCGATCTTGTTCCGGAGACAGACAAACGAGCATTAGCTGCTGAATGGGCTTTGGCGCAGGCACCTGCATTATACCGTAATCATGTAGGATGGGACAAGGACTCTCCTTGCCATGTTATTCCCGTTCGGTCTACACCACACCCGCAGCCACAATACCCTGTTAAACATGAAGCACAAGCTCCGGTGACGGAGATACTGTCACAACTTGAATACCAGGGAGTAATTGAGCCCTGTACATCGGCAATGAATAATCCGCTATTTCCCGTTGTGAAACCTGATCATTCATATAGAATAGTGGTTGATTATAGGCACTTGAATAGTCATGCACGCACTTATGCTATACAAAATTCACACAGCGCTGATAAATAATATAGTGCGTAAAAAATACAAAACTACATTGGATATATCTAAATGTTTTTTCTGCCAGAATTTAGCACATGAAAGTAGAGACCTCAGTGCATTTTCCTATGGTTCTCAGAAACGCTTTTGTCGTTTACCACAAGGCTATAAAAACAGCCCAGGACTGTTTTAGGCCCGTGTCACATCAATATTACAGGGGCTTGATTCCGAGGCATTATCATATGTGGATGATATCTATCTCACTGATGACACCCTTGACATTCATCTTGCCAGGGTCAATCGGATAATTTTGGGATTTGCCACCTTCGGATATAAATTTAATTTTAAGAAAAGTAAGATAGCATTTCTTAGTGTATTATTCCTAGGATATGAACTATCAAACGAGGGGAAGAGCCTGGCCCCGCACTTCCTAGAGAAGTGTGCTCAGCTACAGCCTCCGAACACGCTTAAAAAATTGCAGTCATTACTGGGTTTCTTTAATTTTGGCAGAACATATATTCCAGATTATGCTGAACGCGTAAAACCACTATATAACTTAATTAAGCCCAATTATTCTGGCAGGCAATGGACAATTGAACACACACACATCCTAAGGGACATACAGCGAGACATGCTAGAAGCTAGACACTTGTACACACGGGACAATAAAACAAACTTGGTCATCAGAATAATAGCTGGTGCCCTTGGATTTACCTATGTCACCTTTAATGAGGGTGACACGGTGCCAATAGCATACAAATTACATTTGTACTCCAATGCAGAAAAGCGTTTTGCTCCTACTGAAAAGGAGAGACCGCTTGCCCAGGGGAAACGCATTGTTGTTGTCTCCCCGGTTCCGGCCTTAGAGGCTGTCACTAAAGCGAGTGTTCCTAACGCTAAGGCGTTGCATCCACGCTGGATTCATTGGGCAACATCTCTGACCGCCACTGATGTTGATTATGTATTTGACCCCAGACTTCAGACACAAGAATTTCTCCAGTATGAACAGGAGTACCCCGCTCCCTTACACATATTGCCAATAGACAGTTATGATACCATCATTTACACTGACGGTTCGGCACAACCGGCTGTGGGTACTAAACATCAATACTCGGCAGCTTGCGCAGCCGTGTGCGGGGTAATGGAAGACAGAGTTTTTCGTCCTCATAACACATACACTCAGACCTTAGGGGACTGCACAGCCCAGTTGGCCGAGCTTAAGGCTCTTCTTCTAGCGCTCGAACATTCAGAGCCAGGAACGCAGACTTTGATCGTCTGTGATTCGTATTACTGCATCCAGTCATACAATGATTACCTCAATCATTGGATACTGAACGGGTTTAGAGATTGTAAAGGGAACACCATTAAACACAAAATATTGTGGGGAAGGGTGGCTGATCTTAAGGATAAGCTGCCATGTGTCCATGTAGTTCATATATTGGGGCACCAACGTGTGGGAATACATGTTGCCGGTAATACATTGGCTGACGAAGCAGCCAAAGCTTCAGTAGCTACGGCTTCTGTGGCTGCAGTGACTCGTTCTCGGACAAGGTTGGATAATGAAATACTGCTTACCGTTAAAGCCTCGGCTGCAGGCAAGCCCCTTCCGAAAGGATACCCTACGAACTATACATATCATATCAGTGCACAGAATGTTGCTTTTGCAACAATTCCAGATGTTGGTGATCGAGTGATCCCAAATGAAGATCAGAGATTGGAATTAATTACAGCTGCACATGAGGGTGTCGCTTCTGCACATGCTGGTATACAGGCCACTATCACCATTCTACAACAACGGTACTGGTGGCCTGGTCTATGCAGACGGACTAAACAGTATGTCCTTTGCTGTGACATTTGTCAGCAGATTAAGGGCTCGACTATCAGACGCCCTCCTCAGACATCTCTCTTAGTGTCAGACAAACCACTCCATTGTGTGTACCTGGACCATTGTGGTCCTTTGCAACCTGATGGTGCATACAAATACATTTTAGTGGCTGTAGATTCCTGTTCTAGATTCCTGTGGGTATGGCCACAGCGGTCAGCTGACGCCCGGACTGTTATTAAAGATTTGCTGATCTTAATCGGTACATATGCGGTTGCAGCATTCCATTCGGACCAGGGCCCTGCATTTGCCTCTAAGGCTTTCAGGGACACCATGAGGACGATGGGTGTTGAACTCCATTACTCCTCACCATACCATCCCGAGGGAAATTCGGTCGTGGAGAGGCGGAATCGTGATCTAAAGCAGTCCTTAACAGCTCGAGTATTAGGTTCAGGCCGTAGTTGGTTACATCACCTAGATGGGGTCCAGAGAGCACTGAATAATCTGCCAAGACGGTCCTTGAGGGGAAAGTCTCCATATGAGGTTCTCCTTGGGACAACTATGTATGTTCCCGATCTTGATGCCCCTGGTATGGTGGCAGCCGAAACACCATTTGACATAAAAGAACGTCTCGCTGTTTTACAGGAGCTTCAACAATTCCGTGATGATAAATCATCTGCAAGCGCTGCCACCTTGGGAATAAGGGATTTGGCGAAAACTTCGACTGGCTGGATTCCTAGCGTTGGGGATCTGGTTCGTGAGAAGATCGCTGTGAAAAAAGAATTTGGTCCAGCATACAGAGCACCTGTACCGGTCTTGGGGATAAAAGGCTCCAGGACTGTCATCCTTCCGCCATTATCTGGTTCCAAATCAAACAGATTCATCTCCATTGATGACATCAAATTACACCATGTGGCCGATTCTTCACAGTAGACCAGGAGGTCCCTTGGGTGGTTCCCGATCCCCTCTCACTACCCAACAGGACATCCCTCTACATAGTAGGATGACCATCGCTACTACTGACTATGCAACTATGTCAGCTGCTGTTCCAGACACTTCCTCGACCATGGGGAGGGAGGAAAATTAACTTTTGTTGGTTCCTGTAACAACTTCGGAGAACGAACCGCTACAGGATTTGGCTGTATTTTACACGAACACTTCCACGACTGGTAACATCATCTATCATGAACCTCCACGAACAGTGGATGGGAATTCGATGAGTCCTGTGTTTGCGGAGACTTCCTCTGGCTATTTTGTGGACATTGATGATTTTTCTTCAGATTCATCCTCAACTGTGACTAACAAACTTTCCAGAGGTAGCAAGTTCTATCAATGGCTTAAAAAGAACTATTTGATATATCCATGGAACTATCTCTGGTTCTGTTTGACATTTATTGCATTGTTTTTATGGATTGGTTTTGTGACTGTTTTCTTTTTATTAATTAATGGTCATTTTATTGCTGATCGCTCCTCAGTGGAGCCTGTTGATGTAATTTTAACACCGCATCACTCATCGCATAAGGTCCGACGTGATTTATCCCCTGTCAATATTACAGCTATTCCCATTTCTGATGGGATTGTTTGGGACAAAGTTCCGTTCGATATATACGGGCCTACAGAGATAATTCAAATACCATACGTGTTCAAAATTTCTATGTCTGATGTTGTTACACCTAATGTTGTCTCTGATGTTTGGGATGTCCAAACAGTAGATTCCATGCTAAATGAAATGAAGGACCACTCCGCTTTTGGTAGTGATGATGTATATGATTTTACAATGAATTATGGTGAAATGTTCTGCTATAATAATTGGGGACATCACTACCTGCACCGGGCAACAAGATATAGGCCTCTTTTTAACTACACACAATGGGAACATTGTTCAACACCACGGGTGGTGAGTCCAAAGTATTACAGTGACAAATTCACATATTTTTCTGGGCATGATACAACAAAAGCTGAATCTTATTATTTTAAATTGCCTAAGACACACATTAGAAAATTGTTGTTAACAGATACAAAACTGATTTATTCAGATCCCTTTGTTTCCCGACTTTCGATTGAGGGTTATGAATATTGGAAGAACACTGTCGATTTGAAGAGTGTATGGGGAACGCAAGATTGGCAGATACAGGGTAGGGAGGCTTTGTTTCGAGCTTGCTTAATTCCTGTGCAAATGATTTTCTTAAATGACACTGTTGAGCAGACATCATGTCTGGGATTAGCTAAAATAAAGGATCTCAACACGCCCAGTATCCCTACACCGACAAAATTTAAAGATTGGCAACACTTTCTAAATGTTTCTGAAGATAAGCTAGATGCATTGGTTAAGGGTGGTGACTATAATTCTTCACTTTCCAGTCCCGGGGGATGGTTGGTATGGTCCACCGATACTGATGAGTGTCAACAGTGTTTTTTTAACTCTTCAGGGGGTTTTTCCATTCATAGACCAGACCCTCGCTTTTTGTCAGGTCAGCATGCTGGTATAATTACAACTTACAGTGTGGGCAAGCTGTGCCAACAATGGGTACAAACGAACACCTTAACAGCGGTGAAACAACACCTGAATACTATTTCTGACAGTATAGACCTACAAGATTTCCTATTAGGTCCTAGAAAGCAACGCTTGAAACGGTTTTTATATGCCATGTATAATGAAATTTGGAAACTTTCTCAAATTGAGGCTGCTGCACGTTTACGGCAACTTGATAAAGAGAATTTGGAAAATACATTGGCTGTTGTCGACAATGGCATGAACACGCTTTCCAACAGGATTTATTCCCTGTCGAATATAGTGTCATCTGCTATTGATATCACTCAGACTGATTTGTCTCGGTTATATCATGGGCAAACACAGCTGCGTTCCATCATGCAGCTGAGTTGGGCATTGCAGACGCTGAAAAGTGGCCACATTCCATGGAAATACCTTAATGGGAGTGAACTCTTCACTGCTTTTAATTTTTCCAGGGAACAAGTGACAATGGCTAAAAGAGAGGCTCGTTTCACCTTGCTTCAAGTAGAAAAATTAGATAAGTTGCCCTTCACGGTAGCAGAGAGTCCTTCAACTATCTGGCTCTTACACGGCATTATTAATTTACCGTTTTCAACGTTTCGTTTCTCGAGCTGCCTGAAACATCTTGCAGTGGGACGATATGAACGGCTAGGAGATAGCTTTATTAAGGAAGAGTGGGAGTTGCCCTTTGAGTATCGATGTCTCAACGGCGAACAAGAGGTCTTTCTTAGCGGAAGTGAATGTGAGACTAATGTTCGTCATTCCATGATATGCAAACAGGTGTCTCTTCACGGTCTTTACAATGCGGGGGTCGCAAATTTGGCCTGTTTTCTGGAGGGTACTCCCGTCCCCTTGATTCGTTCAGTGTTTCATGTTCTTTCTAATGGGAGTTATGTTCTTCTGAGCGATGACAGCTGTTGCGGCTTGCGACCTGGAATTGCCTACGCAATCTCAGTCACGAAGGTCGTTACGTGTTGTGGCCATGTTTTGTTTCCCCCCACACGAGAGATACAAGTATCTGAAATGTGGCCCCACATTGATACTATTAATGTGAACTATGACAAGTTGAGTAGACTGAAGGCGCTATTGTTTCAAAAACAGGTCGCCTTGACATCCGCAAAAGAGACGTATGCTCTCCAGGTTGCGAGATCATCAGCCGAGATACAATCCCTTTTAAATACCGATTTCCCCATACACTTTGGAGAGTTGGTATCGAGAATATTCAATGCTTCAAGCACCACTGGGATTGTTAATTTCTTTAAGGCTGTCGGGTCTGGTTTCGTGTCCATCTTCCAGACTGTCTTCGGAGTCATCCCATCAGCCATCCATTCACTCTTTTCTTTTACCACTGCTATATTTTCTGATTCGCGGTGGTTGTTTCTTTCCAGCGACACAGAGCAATGGAGCCGCTCCCGTCAACCCCGCTGTGCCGTGAACGCATGGTTCGGACCTTCGGTACACCTTTGCTGGTGGAACTAGAGTTTGACTGGTCGTTGTCATTCCGGCCTCTACTTTGGTGTGTACAACCGGTGTTCCGCTGCTTATGGTGTCTCTTTGAACATCTGCCTATGGTCTGTCTTGCTGTTGCACCGACATCTCCTGTGGACCACGAACTGCTGATGTCCCCGATGAGGGTTCATACACGGTCATGCCCCTTGAGACTGAGGTTGCTCCGCGAGGCCACCTATGAGCCTTCTGTTATACAAACTAACATGGATGAGGACGCTGCAGCGAGTGTCGATGCACCGATGAATATGGCTCACTTCTGCTCTGTGGATCCGTTTGTCCGCCCAACTCTCAATTTCACTTCAGACGATGTTGACTCATTTTTGAGATCCTTGAATGGTGACTTCGATGACATTCTTCAAGATCCTGCATATAGCACATAATTTGATGAATTAGCTTGCCAGTTCCCGATTATAATAAAAGAAGCAATTATACTAAAAGTTTGCTATACTTGTCATGGTTGATATTAAAATCTCTGAAATGTTTTTTACAAAACGAATTTTATAACACAGCATTTATTTTTTCGTTAAGTTTTTTGGCTTTTTTAGTTCAGTAGCAGCTTTTTAGCGATTGGGTTTTCTTTACCTTCATCATACCTGTTACAGCAATGGGGAGGGTGTAGTGAATCCTAGTTTATTTTAACGGGTTAACAGGAGTTAGCTTAGCCGTAGGCTTGTAAACTCGTGCCCCCGTCACCCAGTGACTTTTAACCTACTTAGCTTGCTCTGGCTTAGTCCATTTAATTATTTATTTCCTTTAAAATGGCGGCCTTGTTTATAGTTAGGCCACTTGTTATGGGTTCTATTATCAGTGTCACTGCGCCAAGGCGTCAAGATCAAGCACGAAAGACAAACATACAGTAGGCATTCACACTTCGGGATTTTCCCTCTCTATACTTTCGAGGGATTGTTGATATTAATTGCCGTCCCAAGCATGCCTGTTATCTATTGTTATGAATAACACTTATGTCAGGGGACCTTGTAGATCTGTATAAATACAACACACTTTTAGACAGATAATCAGAGGGATTCCGACCAGAGGGCATCGCCACCATCGCTGATACCGATGCTGCAGTCATCTTGTCACTGATCCAGTCCTTGTGTCCCTGCGGAGTCTGAGATAGAGACCTCATTCCAAGGTAACGAGGGTTGGGGGCTCCTCTCATGGACACGGTTTTGGCAGATTAGGTTTAACGAACCCAGCTCCTCCTTTTAAGGTAGAAGGTTAGACCTACTCTTCTTAGGGTATTAGGGCTTATTCCATCTTTTATATATACATATATTTTTATCTTATATTGCATAATGGTGGGGTCTTTATAACAATGACTCTCCTCTTTACTATACTATTGCTTGGTATATTCATTATCCTAATCATTGCAGTCCATGCAACTTATCACAAATTGCAGTTATGTTGAATAAAAACTATTATAACTTTACTGCATCTGTGTTATTGCCTTTGTTTGTATGAGACATTATAAATCTGTGAGAAAAGGGTAATTTCCGTTTAACCACGACAACCCTGAGATATTGTATTTTGAGTCCATGCGTAAGCGACTGCTACAAATCACCTTTTACTATTGTGTTTTCGGTGAGGTACTGCTAGTAAGCCGGTAAGGTTTGGACAACAGTTTCAAATAGTTGTAGGAAGAGACCTAGTCACCTATGAACGAAAGTACTGTCATCCTGAGACCAGCAGTCTTGCTCAAAGCAAGAGTCCAAACTACGACTACGCAAAGTATGCAGGGGACTAAAATGTCTAGATGTCCATGTCCATGCAGCCTCTCTGTGTTCAAACACAGGAACACTATGCTATTCAATTATAGTTCTACTTGCACATAAGGGTTAAACAGTATAAATGCATGCATTTCTTTGTGTGCAAAAACCCTGTGGTGGTAATTGACAGTAATATTCGAAGTATGTAGTTAGTAAGGGTTACAATTTCAAGGAATAGTGCAAAAACAATAAATAGAAAATAATACAAATATGAAAATGAGTTCACAGCACACACCTTGATCTGGATCTAGGCCGCAGAAAGAAGGTTTTCGTCCAAAGCGAATACTGAATGACCGTCCGACTGAGGTAGTGCTCTTGGGGTAGGACACATCCATGAGGTTAATGTGGCAGTTGGTGGGGCAGAAGTCCATGCTGCCAAGAGGGTGAAGCTCCAAGGAAGCACGCTTGAAGGGGGGACTCACCTTTGTCTTCAGTTCTTCAGAAAACTAAAAATATAACAAGAAACCTCATATTAAGCTTGTGATTTTTAAGAAGACATTGTAGAGCCACACGCGTCTAACAATTTGAAAATGCAATCAAAATAAAAAACAAAGGAAATGCAGTTTAGTGGGTTCTAATTTTGACTAATTAAAATATTCAATGTCTTTAGACATTAATATTCAGTTACACTTTCCTAATTGATTTGTATAGCCATTATGCTGTTTATGGGTGCTTGTGGAGAAGGATGGTGGGTTGAGCTGGTGTACATTTTGATTGCTTCTAATATTTGTAAAGCACACAAGAATACTGGCAAGAAAAAAAGGACAACTAAAATCTAAAAAAACAGTTAAAATGAAATCCAAAGCCACAGCATTTAAAATAAGGCACAGTAAATAAAACCTACAGTCATCAAATAAAGCAATTAAAGGAGCTCATAATGAATGTAGACATATTTGCTGGCACAGAGCTCAAGAGGAACGAGCCTTGGAAGGGTAGGAACCTCTGCCCAAGTTGATATATTTCAACAAACTGAGAAAGAGATGGTCTGAAAGGCAAGCCTGACATTGGTCAGTGATAAGAAAGAGAAAATTGAGACAAAGTGCCACTTTGAACTCAGATGCGTGCACAAGGCGGAAGGTTTTCTATTAGAAACTCTGCTTGAACACCAGCCGGTGGAAAGGCATCAATTTTGGAATAATGTGGTTAGTTCTCATTAGGCTGAGAATGAGATGGGTAGGAAAGATTTGGGTTTTCATACCCTACTAGCTGTGTTCAAAGAGACATACATATAATTTGCATTGCTGCAGCCACACAGAGAGGGCTACTGCAAAGAAAGAAATAGTAGGCAATTAAAAAAGAGCCCACAGTAGATGGTGAAAGTATAGGCGGTAAGACATGTCTCTGGAAATACTGGTAACCTGTGGGATGGACAGCTATGAGTTGAAGGTGACCCCAAACTTTGCACTAAGCTTAATGGTACTGAGGGTGGGTGGACACTGAGGAGAGACTCTGGAGCCAATCAGCATGGCCATTTAAAGCAAAGCCAATTCAGGTCCATCCAGTTCCTGAATGAAGATACACTCCATGAGAATCCATGCCCCGATCACAAGGTATCCAGTACTGATCTGTGCACCTTCAGTACACATGACCACTGATGTCACTGCTGGCGGTTTTTAAGAAGGGTGCCGAGGTGAGGCAAAAAAAAAATCACAGTTGAGATTGATCCATTTGGGGAATATCTCAAGTCATATTGCTGACTATATAAAAGAAAGGACTTAGCTTTACCTGGTTTGAGCCACAGAAACCTTGTCCCAGAAAATTAACAGGTTGCCTCTATTTGCCTGAGGAGAAGAAAGGTGAAGAGCATGTCTAGAGCAACGGTCAACTTAACGAGTATGAAGGAACAGTCTAGATCCTCCTCAGTGGGCTTTCCTTAATGTTGATCAAGGCCAGTTCAGTACCTCGACATAGTTGAAAACCCAACTGCAAACCATAGATGAGGCTATGAAGTTCAATGTGAAAAGCAACTTGAGAAAATCTAATCTTTCTAAAAGCTTTACGATGGCTGGTAGGCCGGAGATTGACCTACATTGCCAAGTTTTGTGAATTAATAGTTGATATTTTTTTTACGAGATCCTGATAAGCATGACTACAGTCAGGGAGTTCCTCCCTTGCCATTAGGGATCCTTCAAAAAATCTTGACGGAAGCAAAGTGACAGCCATGAGGCCTAGTTTGACAATTTGCAGGTCCAAATGTCAAGCAATGCAAGAGGTCACCATGGAATCAAGTGTGGTGTGTTATTTACAGCGGAGCAATCAAGTATTTAACAAAATATTGTTTTTTATTCTATCTAATCTCACCTAGTGTAGTCTGTGAGATTTCTGGTACAGGGCGCTTAAGAAGATCAATAATACTGTATTCTCCAAACCCCTTTTAGTTGAGCTCAATTCACCATGTATGACAATATCAAGCATCATAGTAGGGATATATGTTCCAAAGAACTAGACTTTTAGATTTTTCAGAGCACTTTTAGCTTGTGAACAATGCACCGAAATAGAAGATGACGCAACTCACCCACCCGGAGACAGCTACACAGGCAGAGGCCAAGCACTCATAAGCTCATATGATAATAGTGAGCTACAGAGAACTGTACCACAAAATACAATACTGCAGTAATCCCCTTGGGACTATTAAGTTTAAAAAAATATGACCATACAGATATCACAAAGACCCAACAATCACTTGGTACAGCCAAGCCAAAGGAAACATGTCCCTCCTTAGTGTAAATGATGGAAGAGATGCCCAGGAACAAAAGTGACAGCCATGTGTGAGTTAAATACCTGAAGAGCTCCCAAGTGTCAAAGAACACGTGTGGGTAGTTCTTCCAGTCCCAGTTTTAATTTTCGTTCTGAGACTGGCAGCCATTTTTATCCAATAACAGTTCTACAAATCCCAAAATGCAAAGACCTGGACTAGAAGAGCTATCAACTTAGGAAATGGGAGGGCCCTTGCTCTAAACATACAAAGATGGATTAATTCTTCCTCCAAACTAAGTCCACCCCTCCCCTCAGGCATCCTCCCAGCAAGTAAAATATTCCAAATGATCTGCCATCAATACCCAGAAACCAACAAACGTCAACCACTATTGTATATATGTGACCAGAGAGGTGCCTCAAAGGCACCTAAACCAAAAGATTCCATTAGGGTAATGAGATCAAACTTATTCCTGTGAAAACACTGAAAGATGGTTCTAGGCATCAAGACAACAACCAGCAGTCATGCAGATGTTAAACACCTGCCAATAAGCAGTACCCTCTCCAGCCTAACCCCACATCTTTCACAGCAGCAGCATGAGATTAAATTAAACCCTTACAATATGCCTAAGGGGAACCACATATTAAGTATTACATCGCTTTCATAATGACAAATGATATTCTATCAAACACTGTATACCTACGGTAGTGTTGCTTGCACAGACTTTTTGTTGAAATATGCATTTCACTTTTGCAGTGTTTTCTCATAATGCTATAGACGTTCACACATAATCAACATATGAAAAGTACCTTTGCGTAGCTAATGATCCTTTTGCTGATATTCTCCAGTTTTGTGTCACATATATTCCTAAATTCATACTGTGGCATAGTAACCACAGCACTGCTCAGAGAGATCAAATTTCGACAATTCTCGACAAATTTGTCATCATCGGCAGCAAAGGCTTCTAAAATCTACAGAAAGGACAGAGTGCATAAACACAAAACTTTAAAAATAAACACATACTCTATCTAGATCTTTGCTCTAAATAATTCCTAAAGAACATGTACATAAGAAAATCAAATAAACATACTCATCAATGTGTAAAGTCATTCTGATGTACCATTTTTGTGCACATCTTAAGGACACGTAATACACTGAAATTTGTTTAAGGATATCTGGGTTCAAATCTTCAACTCTTTTGAGTCATCTGATTTAAATTACTTGGTCATCAAATAAGCATTCATTTCTTGAAAATGTGAGTCTCTTTTGGTTAATCAAAACTGAAGGTGGGGGTTTATATTTTATATAATGCGTTTTTATTTAAAAGGAAAAACAACTATTTGTAATACTGTATTAATACAGATACCATCTGAAGAGCAGAATAATTAAAAATGGATTGCATGGTGCAATCAATATAACAATGAGATAAAGAATTAAATGTGTGATGACAGAGTGTACTTTTGAGATATAAAATATTACCTTATGCACTGCAGCAGGGGTGGAAGGCTGCATCCAAGCAGCCAATAGAAACAAGAGGAGACTGAAATGCTCCCCTGGGCTGATCAAAGATGTGAGTGATAAAAGGCCCAAAAGTTGGACAGACATAGTACTTCATAACAACGTAATGAAATACCATGCCAGCCAAACCCTCGGAGGGCTTGCTTCATTTAGAGGCAGGCAGACTCTAAGCTTTCTGTTGACAGAGCTCTAAGTAGATCTGTCGATGGACAGCTTCCTCCGACAGCCTGACGAAGGAAGGATATTACACTGCCCACCCTGTTTAGGTAGACAGTGCAGTGTCTTCCAGGAAAAACCTGGTGGTGAGGGACAAGGAAAAAAAATAAAAGCTCTGTCTCATAACTCCCTGAGAGAAAACTCCAAGAGTGTGGCGGTCATTTCTTTTTTTTTTTTTTTTTTCACAGAAACAAACTTCTGTTTCAGGAGCTTGTTTCTGAAAAACAAAAAAGATGAAAAGGTTTGGTGAACGGCTGTCAAAACCAACAGGGGCAGTCCACCAATCTTTTTGAACACTGAAAGGAGCTGCAGAGACAGCAGTTCCTTTAAACATACAGAGATGACCTCTGTGCTTGTGGTCATCTCTAAACTGGTAGATGAACGGTGTTCTCTGCCCCGTTGATGAACTGTACTCCATTCAAACCATACATCAGGCTCAATGTCTCCAGCCATTAGCTAAAACAACCTGAAAAAAACCCATTAAAAGATGATTATTATACTATATGTTAGACATGAAACCTTGAATAACCTGGAAAGCGACATTAGATACATCGTTAAAGTGAATCCTGCCAAAGACCATCACTGTTCACGTGGCTAAGAACAAACACACCTTGGCAGCTATACTGAAGCAGCCTTGCGGCTCAACTGTCCTCTCCAAAACGTAACACTTGATCCCTGCGGTGCTTGCGTATTCATACACAACTCCATGTTCCAGCTGCACGTTGTCCACAGTGAGGCTGATGAGAGGCGCTCCTTCGCTGATTATCAAGTGAGAGCCGAAAATGTGTGCCAGCTCTAGAAAAATAAGATATGTTACAAGAAACTAGGGCATTAGAAAAAAATGAAAAGCAGTTGTCTGGGGAAACAGCAAAACATAACATGACCCATTTCAAATCAACAATGTCAGTTACACTAATACTTTTGTGCAACTGAAACGGTTGTTGTTCACAGGAAGTGCAGTATCATATGCTATGAAACTTGCAAAAGTTACAGTGAACGTTATCTTCTACTCAGGGCACATATTTCTTATCTGACACAATCATTGGTAAAAGCATTAGCTGCTGCAGTTCCACTATGATACATATCCTAACCACAGGAAATGCAGAAACGAGTTTAGAAGACATTGTTATTTATAGTACATCTGTGTATTTTGATCAGCTTAACTTCTTAAACTAAACTTAAAATAAATCTGGACAAAAAAACAAATCTGGCACTTGTAGTTGCCTAAGTAACACTATCTTCCTTCTCCAAGCGCGCGTTAGATGTGACTGACCGACGACACTGAGGGCGGGCGTGGCCATGTCGGCTTCCCAGTGGGCTGTGGGTTACAGGTCTGCTTTCAGAGCAGGATGGACTGCTATGACCAACCCATTCACCCGTGGCTGCGTTCCAGTCATAGTCACCTAAAGTGGGGAGCACAGTGGAGTAAGAAAGGTGCCATGGGCCTCAAAGCAGGCAATACAAACGGGCGCCACTGCATATGCTGCACTACTGATGTCCATGACTCTGTGGGGCCGTTTGTAACATTTTTAGCAGGGATGGTTTAAGTTTCCAGTGTGGTGCTATTTTCAGGCAATGCAGACTGTGCAATTTTGTCAAAGTTATTTTTGTTCCATGTTCTAGTAATATCTTCAAATCCTCCCTATTGGAGGTGATACATGTTGAAGGAATTATTGTTAGAAGCTCAAGGTAAAACTGTCTGAGGTAGAGATGGAGTTTGTCTGTGAGGAGATACTGGTATGTGACATGAGATGTGCGAAACTCGCATAACTTCCTCTTAATTACACAAAATAACTTGTGTGAAAGAATCCTCATATTAATTTTGGATGTAAGCAAGGCACTTAGCGCAAAGAACACAAGTGCACAAACAACAGCCACTTGTGTTCAGCCTGTTTGTGCTGTTCCGGCGTTCCGCCAGTATGATTTTTTACTTGAGGGGCTTCCAATCTAGCCAAGTTACATGATGGCATAACGTAATGGAATTTTGTATAAAAGGCGTTCTGCAGAACGCTGGAAATGATGCGAATTGTGCCGGCATAACTGACATTTCTTCCAGGCCTAAAAAAGTGATATGAACTGCTGTCGTGCGCTTTACTGAAATGCTGAAAAACATGCTGCGCTATTACTGAAAGGAAGCCTCAAAAGAAATGTAAGTAATTAACTTTACGAATCTGTCCCCAAGGTAATTTTAACGATATTGTCCAAGCAATGTCTGTGGCAGGATGTCACCTATTCAAAGCCTTTTAAAATAGGAGCCTCAATGATTTAATTGGTAAAATTGGACGTTAATGGCTCATTTCTAGCTTCTGTAGACGTTAGGTTCACTGTATTTGTTTTCGGTACTGTGCATTTCAAATTTAACAAACACTGGAGCAACGGCGATAAATGTCTACCTTTCAGTTTTATACACTGAGGGGCGCTACGTTTTTCTTGGCTCTATGTCTTGCAATGTGATTTGCATAAATCACAACGCTAGTAGGGATTTACTTGTACAGACACCACAATTTAAAAGTAAAAACAACGGATTCAAGAACAGCTGAAAACTAAAGAAACGATTAGGCCATTATACGTATGGCAGAAGGATACCCCTTTGCCAAATTAATAGGGGTCCAGTGTTTCCAAACCCAAAATTATTGGTTCCGAAATCACTAGACAAACGCATTGCTAAAGAGGGCAAAGGAAAAGCCTGCCCACTCCAGCATCTTCAGGAGCAGAGACAACACCCCCCTCAGCCAGGCCGCAGACCTTGAAGAGAAGAGTCAACACCCCCTCAGCCAGTGCCTCGAGACACTCTCCTCATCCCTGCTGCAAAACCCCACCAGCCCTCTGATCCACATTTGACACCTGCTCAAAGTAGGTGGTAAATGTCAGAGGGTTGTCAAGGGAAAACAAATGGAAACGCATCCATTAATTTTAGGGTAAGTATGGTTATTCTCCATTCCAAGGTATTCTAGGTCCCTGATATTCCAGCCAGCCAACTCATGATGCTGGCCTTAAAGGTTTTGTTGTATTCTTAGAAACAGCTGTGATCTTAGCCCTTTGAAACAACAGTCAAATATTCTGTAACTTTAGGACTTAACTTTCTTTACACACAGTCGGAGACAAGAACGTGAATAATGTACAGATGTATGCAAGCCTTACCACGTTATTTGCATCCTAGAAAAGACAAGCATTTGCAATGCAACGTGTCTCGCATTACATCGAGTTAGAGCTATTAGGGTTGTAAACTCCTAACCAGACTTTTCTTGTCACATTAAATGAAAAGAAAGAAAAAACAGCGTGATCGCGCTGCGAAATAAAGAGAAAAAGTAGTCCACAAACCATCCGGAAACATGGAGCCTCGTATGTTTCCAGTAGTTTATCGGTGCTCTCGAGGAGAGCTAAACACTGGAAAAGGCATGAGTATGCATGCCTTTCACGGATGAAAACAAGGCGGATTTTAAAAGGCAAGCCCACGAACCAATGAAAGTGACTAACGTAACATGGGCGTGGTAAAAATCCCCCTAAAGAGAGATTAGAAGAGGGACGGAGTGCTTTGCGCTCGCCTCTAAAAATGATTGCAGAATGCAATAGGTGCTAAATATGTGTAGGTAATGTTAACTAGAGGGAAACTTGGTGCTTAATTCGGCTGTTGGTTTCCGGTGCTTAGCACCAGCACTATTTAACAGGGCCGGGGTTATTGAATTTTTCTCCCCTGTGCAATGGGCCCAGTAATTATTAAAAATATATCTACCTAACTGTCCGGTCCTCCTCCTTCAGTTCATATATATGTTCTGCAACCCACAGGCATTGTCTGCATTTCAAGGTGCATTCAGAACACTTTCAGTTTGCTGTGTCCCCTTTGTGAGGCGGTCAATTAAAGTGTCCTAAGGTGGATTTAGGACCACTCAGCGTGGCACTCTTCGCCCCACTTCTACCGCAGATTTCTGAGTGACGCTTTGAGCACCGGCACTTATCATTCTACAAATTAAGCACTGTGGAAACTGAAGATTTAGTTCAGGCCGCATCCCTACAGTTGACAAAACAATTGGGCACCAATGATATTTCAAAAAAAGATACTGGATAGAATGAAATTCACATTAAAGCTACAGCTCAATGAGCTAGAATATGCGCTGTTTAGAAACTACATAATGAAACCAATTTTAAGTATTCATTGTTACACTGAAAAAGAGAACATTAGACAGGGCTTTGGAAAAGCAATATGATGTGTTGAAAAGTATGTTCCTTGTGACATTTGCAAATAGGAAAATTAAAACTGAAGGGAATTTACCCACAAATGGGTTGTATTAAATGAAGGGGACTGGCCTTTATTCTGCCCGTGTAAAGCTGACCACTGCCTGCTTTGAGTACTGGAGTCCCTGGCATACTGGAGTGACCCGATTCAAGAGAGATTTATTTTCCAAATAGAAGAGGTTTTTTGCCTTGCCTGGGAAAAGGGATGTGCCAGTGGTATGGTTGCATTGAATGTTGGTGAGGGTAAAAAAAATCATTGGTACGAGGAAAAGAAAAACAGAAGCCACTTACAATTATTGCTGATTTTAAAGACAGGGTATGATATGATGCAGGCTAAGAGAAACTGAATTGGTGGAGAAGATGGGTACTTTGTGGTGAAAGTACATTTGGTGAGGTGGACCTGTGGATCTTGTGAGAAGATTCAACTCAAAAGTCACTGAGAAAGATGGTTCATTTGTTAGTGCACAATATTTCAATACGTTCGTACTTAGATGGATTGCAAAAAAGGTTCAGGATGAAAAGGTGGTGGTGGCTTGCAAAGCACAGCACTCCTGTTCAGATGCAGAAAGTGTTTTTGATAAAGTTAGGGAGGTGGGGTTTCTTGTAATAAAATAAAAACAAAGATCAGGAGGTTTAAGAATGCCTTATTTTATAAGATAGTAAAATGATATTGTTTCCAGGAAGAGGTGGGTGTATTAAACGGGATGTTGAAAAGCATGCAGCATCAACTCTGTTGGTATTTGTTAATAGGGCCAAGATGCACGGCAGGAGGCTGACTGCAATACTACTTGAACAAGCAAATTTGCTCAAGGCCAAGATGTTGAGTGATGCTTTGGCAGTGGAGGTATGGGCAAAGCTTGTGAATGTTTATTAATTAGAACTTTTTGACTAATGGCCAACGGTAAGATAAAGTCTCAGAGTCAGGGGTGAATAAAATAGAGTTGCAGGGGTAGAAGATGAAAGGGAGTAAATTGTTTTTGCCCTGGAACAGTTAATTATAATAAAGGCATAGACATATAGGGCCTCATTTTGAGTTTGGTGGATCGGAAAACCCACCCACCTTACTTCCGACAGGGTAGTCACAGCCGCAGTAGCGACCGCCCAGCCGGACCTATTCGGTGTTTCCTGCTTGGCTGACAAGGTTTCTATCCATCATCCTAGTGGGAAATGCGTGGCAGCATTGTCTCCGGCTCAAAAACAAGCCAGCGGCAATGCTGTCGCTTACAGGGCCCCCCAGCACCTTTGCATTGTTCACTGTCTGCACAGCACAGCAGACATGAACATTGCGAGGGTGCTGGGCAGGGGGCCCCTGCACTTCCCAGGTAAAGTGCATGGGAGGTGTGCAGGTGCCAGTCTGTGGCCCCCGGCACCTGTTCTCTGCCAGACTTTTCATGGCGGTGAAATCACCATGAAAAAGCTGGTGGAGAAAGAGGTCGCAATCAGGCAGCGCTGCCCTGGCGGATTACACCCTTCACCCGCCGTCAAACAGTCGAGATCACCGATCCCGCGAAGATGGTGGAACCCTGGTGGTTGGACCACCACAGCAGCGGCAGCCTGACCACCACAACGAGGCTGGCGATCTAAAGACCGCCAGCCTCGTAATGAGGCCCATAGTGTCAGATGGCTTTGAGGTGAAGTTTAAAAATAGGCATATCCGGGTATCAAACAGAGACGCTGAAGAATAAAATAATATTGATGACGATTGATTGACTAAAAAGCAGAGGATACAAAATGAACCTTAATAGACATCCATTGCTATTACTATTAACAGAGAGTGCATTGAACACCCATTTCTAACATGAAGAAAATTAAAAATGTATACTTTAGCAATGGAGCTGATAAACTGGTAAACTCTTAAAGGTAGATCTATTCCCTAAGAAATAACCCCAATGCACACCCTTGAGAAGATGCAAGCCTTGATGGTGCCTCATGGGAGACACCTCATATGTAGGATTGCTAGTAATGAGATCCAAGCTTCCAAGCAACAAGAGTTGGGTACAAGAAAATATGTATGTGCAAAACCTATGTATCAGTCGTGTCTCGCCACGGTTGCAGGGGGCGGGGTGCTGGGGGGCAAAGGGGGACCTTAGAGCAGCATCAGGATTGGCTGGGGGTGCCCAGACAGGGTGCTCCCAGGTAGATTGAGAGCCTGTGCCTGCTCTCTCCAGCCCGGCAACACAGTGCCGGGCTGGAGAGAGCACACTGCTCATGTATGTTTTGCCATCTGGAGACGGGCGGCCAAACATACATTCACAATGAGGGGGAGTGCTGATAACTCCTCCTCAGTGCTGTCATCACCATACCTGCCCCTTTTACTACACAACGATAATAAACGCTATGCAGCTGCTGCTGGCGGGGGGGTCTAGTGGGCGCGACGCTCCTGGGCAATAGCAGAGTAGCCGCCACTGCTATTTATATAATTCATGAATCTAAGGTCATTACTAGTGCTGTGCTAAAGTAGCCCCATCGTAGCTTTAATAAAGCCATTAAGGGGTTTTGTACAAGATGTCAACTTGTGAAAAAGTATTCTTTCTGCTTTCAATGTAATAACATGTTACCAATACCTCAATCTTCACGTGCAAATCTTTATTTTAGATCAAATAAAACCCATGGAAACAATTGTGTAGTAGAACATGACTAGCATGCCACGTAATATTTCCCCTAGTAAGGGTTCCATCTTTAAGCAGGAGGACAATATAGCGGTGTATATTTACACCACATCAATATGGCATAGAGGTTTTTTCCCCTCAAACTGTAGTGAGTAATTACATGAATACTATTTAAGATAAGACATGATATATTGACATTGCAATGGTAGCAAAGCTTTTGCTGCAGTAACACATTAGGTACTTCCTTCATCAAAGAAGAAAACCTGAAAACACATGCAGCAGCACGGAAGCGCAGGTGTTTCAGGTGACGGCTCAAAGGCCGTCATTAATCGGAAACATATCTACCTGCTTCTGGATGGCTGTCATTCAGCGGATCAAGGTCCTCCTCTTCCAGGGAGTTGTCCGGTTTACTGTGATAACAAAGACTACCATTTAGGCATACATCTGGCATTGCTTTGTGAGTTCTCTGCTCTTCTGCCTCTTCGTGTGTCCGGTAAAGCCACTGGTATGCACCCTGCGAATTGAATGGAAACACATTAGATGGCAATATGGTGCAGTGAATTTAAAAACCAACACATTTGTTTCGCCTGGAAATCACGCTCGTCCCTTCAGTTTCTCTATAGGAACTGGTAGTGCCCCAAAATGATGTTTGATGGAATCTATGAGGGAACACTTGTGAGAATTATTCTTCCAATATCGTCATTCTGTTCTTACTTCTATAGAACATCCCCGTTTAGTGATAAGACGAGTCTTATGACTATATTTAGCTGATGTCCCAATGATATTCCTCTCTGATATGCAAAAGATACCCCAGACTGAAAGCCTCATTGGTGGTGCATTTAAAAATGTTTCCGTGTATTTCTGCAAATTTAATTTTTTGCTAGGAATATTGCAAGAGATGTCCCTGTTGATAATCTACAACTATGTATGACTCGAACTTATGAGTCCCACTCAGTTTGAGGTTTGAAGCTGGTGACACGTATTGCAAATGTTTGCAATGTAAATAGCAGATCGATCCTTTCTTACATATTACAAATGATCCATCAAAAACGTCAAAAAACTATATGTAGTAAGAACTGTGTACATGTAATTAGAAAACGAACATAAGTATTTTTAATTGTGCACTTGTATAATCGAAAAGTGTTTAAACAGGTGAAGAAAGGGCCAGATTTTAGACAAAACTCAAATTTCATTTGCACAAAATAAAATCACACTTCGCAAATCAAAATGACCAGGCCTTACCAGTGACTCCGGCTGGCTGGACCGAAATGCTGAAAAATGCTCCAGAACCTCAAGAAAGCTGTGGTTTGCAACGCTGTTGCCATTAACTTTCTGAACACACTGCCCGGGATGAAGGCCGGCCGCAGCAGCAACTGAGCCTGATGAAGGAAGAACAATCCAGTGTTACACCGAGACTACCAAGGAGACCGTGGAAACATGTGCAATAAGTCCGTGTCAACTACATGAAAAGACAGTGCTAATGCTATTAACACTAGTTACAATGTAATGTATGGATATGGGAGCAAGCTGTTAGAAACAGAAATTCCACAGTAAAAAGATCTGCCAAACATAGAACTTCAAATTACAAGAGTCCTATACTATTACAAACAGGTTAGCCGCAACCATGGAGTCATGATATCTTTTATAGTCTCATATTTTGTGCACAATGCTGTCTTCTAAAGTTTGGTTCTCGAAATGTAACTTCTCAGAAGATTAACAACCACTGGCAAAGCCAGTAGAAAAGTGTTTTAAGGTAAAAAACGTACGCAGTGTTTGCACATTAGAGCGAGATAAACAGGAGGGGGAGCAGGCAGAGAGGGTGATGGTTGTAAATTAGTCCCTCATACAATGCAATGCACGCACTAGCGTGGAAGTGGAAGGGTACATGCAAGCAGCGAACAGCATTATGTAAGAGATGAATACTCCAAAGGCTGGCCAAGACATTGTTCACTGAATCTCATGCTAATGGCTGATAGAAGCTAGTTGAAAAAAGTAAACGGTTGAAAGAGGTGGACCCAAAGCCCACCCTAAGTATTATTGTTATTAATAGGTCTGTTACACTACTGCACTGTCAAAAACAAGCAATAGAAAGTAGGACATCGACCACTGTGTTGGTAATGAGACAATTCCTTGACTGTTAAGAGAAAAGGGTAAGATTACTTATCGCCTACTTCAGAATCCAATGGTGCTGTGAGCTGTTGCTAACATGTTAAAAAGTTATCAAAATTTGATGTTAAGTTTTCTTGCATCTCTCAACACAACACCTAACCACATTCAAGAAGTAGTGGTAAGTGGCTGGACTTCACAAATCCAAAAACGAGGTATGGTAATATGGGACTCACATGTTTTATTGGCTCAAATGCACCCACAAATTCTGACTTAGAACAACAAACTTCTCAAGCAGCTGAGCATATGATGCCTGGTTGAGCAAGCTGGCACAATCAGTATCGTTGGCAGTGACGATACATGCTCTCCCTTATTCCCGGATACATTAGTGCTATTGAGGCAAAAATGCAAGCCAGTTTCTTGCAGCAGGGGATCAAGAGTTCAATGCTCTATATCCCAGTTGTGGATACACTGTGGATATTCAAGTGGTACGCGTGCATTTTATGATTTCTCTTGATCAAACAGGTTTTAAACAATATATGCTGTATGGTTTACTTGTCACATTCCCTCTACTGAATGCCAAGACATTTTCTTCTTAAAATGTTATTTTAGATTTTTGATGCAGTATAGCATGCATACCTTGTGTCAGAGTAAGCAGAGTTTGTGCAGTAAATGCTGTAATATATAAGCTAACTTGGCCTTCTGCTTTGTTTGTTTGTTATATAGGTAATGTATTATTTGTTCATGACAAAAAGGATACACAATTTTTAAATATTTTTTTAAATTTATTTTATTTTAAGTGAACGGATAGGTCGCTTTTTTCCTCAATGTTTTTTTAAGTCTCCAGGACAATTCTATCAGACATAAACATTCTGGGAGGAGTTAATCATAATTTGATGGCATGCTCCGATTGAAGGGGAGTCCTCTTGGATGACATTAGAGTCAAAGATGGCAAAATATTTATATATTTCTTGGACAAGGACATGACATTTAAATTGCTGGTCTTAACTTCAGAAAGATAGAAAGTGTATGCTTTGAATGTCATGTGCTTGGGCTCTCTGTTTACATAATCTGTGTGACAAGACATAGTACCTTTTCAAGGGTCCTTTAAAATCAGGGATACAGAATTCCTATCGACCGAGACACCTTGTTTGGGGTTAAGGGCAACAAGTTTTCATGTTTATTTTGTCCTTGGGACAAGTAGGCCCAACCCTTTGCAGCACAAAGCCTTTGGCTGCCAGTTTACAGAGAGGGGAACTGACTGCAGTTAAGGTAATGTGTGTCCATATGTTAATGCTGTTCGAACTTGTATTTATGGTTCATTAACTGAAAGCCTTCATTATTAGGGTGAGCGCTGTAGATAAATGTTTTAAGGTCACACTGCATTACCGACAATGGTTAAAAAAAAAAAAAAAAAAGTATACATATGTTTAAAAAGTTTAACAATATGACGCTAAGTATAATGCTCCCAGAATGCTCTCTTATTAGATGCAAATGTTTGAAGAAGCTTGTAAGCAAGGGTGCGGATTCTTTGCTTTAAAAAAAAAAATGTTCAGGAAAAAAGTAACTAGGGAAAAAAAGGTATGCTACTATGAAATTTTAAGTGCTATTTCTTTGAAGCATCATTTAGTAAGATGTGTTGATGCATGCTAGTATTTCCCAAAAATATTCCTAATGGAAAATCAGTGTAACCATTTTCAATGACATTATGGGAAGCATGAAAATAAGCAAGCACTGACAAATCCAACCGACGACATTTGTTTGTGAGTCTTTTAGTTTCCTCAATTCATGTCTTGTGTTGACATGGCTTTTGTAAACACTTTATTGTTGTGGGAGCTGCCAGGCCCTCACCATTGTAACAAACTCTAGCAAAAAAAAATAAAAAAAAAGTTTTTGATTTCTAAAAGCCACTTTGCCACCAGTGGCATAACAGAGGCCCTACCCCTCCAGGGTACCCTTTCAGCCAGCACCTTCCCTGAGTGAGTGTAAAAAGGGGGCCCCTCCATGTTCTTTGCAAAAGGGCCCACTCCAGCTTTGTTACACCACTGATTGCCACTGTAGTTCATGGCACTGAACAAAACTACTTTGTGGGACAATATGCTCCTTGTGGAAGAGCAGAATGTGATCATTCAGAGTAAAGCTAGCCAATAGAGAGGGAAATAGAAGTTTAATAAAAACAAAATATCTTTAACGACAGACCTAATTAGGGACCCAATTCCTAAAGAAAGTCGAAAACGTACACCCATGATATATGTCTTTGATTTAGTGGCTTTCATGAATTCACAAGAAGTATACCAGGAAATCGTACTCCTATGAAATATTTGTAAACTGTATTCTAGCATGGGCAAATATGCATGTGTAGATTGCTCATGTGAAAACCTATTGAGCATTTACAAGTTCACTTTCCCTCCAACCACTTTTTTCCCAACCTTGGAAGAAGTTCTACTTCTGCCATTGTCAGGAGTAAATTTCAAACCTTGCTTATTATGGAAAAGATTAGAGAAGAGCTGGTGAAAATCCTTAAAACATGCAAGTTAGTAGGCTTGCAGACTCAAAGGCATTCCAGCCCCAGAAATATTGCATACTGCTTCCTCCAGCCCCAGTATGTAGATCTGCGGAAACGTGACAAAATAAACAAATTCCTACGGTACATAGTAGGGCTTGAATACAGTAGTATTCAAGCCCTACTATGGTAGTAGCCCTGGCATAATCAGAGAGGCTATTATCAGAGCTCTTACAGAATGAGATTGCTGCCATAATTTGTTGCCACACTACATAGCAACAAAGGGATAAGTAGATATTTTAACAGGACAAATAGATTTAAGAAGCAACCTGTCCCATGGACAAGTAGATATTTGAATTAAATTCTACCTGCCTGCCAATGTTGGAAAATTACATCTTTAATCACTGGCCCTGTAAGAACAGTCTTCATGAAACTCTGCACTAAAGTCTCCAGTGCCAATGGGGGTGTGTCCAAGATGGCGACCAAATAGGAGGTTCTCTTCCGTGCTCCACGCTGCTTGCCCGTCATCCTGCACACCTAAGTGCCCAAACTGCCTGTAAATTTACAGGGGATGAGGGGAATGCAATGGGAGTCCCCTCGCCAACAGCAGAACTTTACGGGGTTGCAGATACCCAGCGGAGGCAACCAGGACTGCAACAAAGTTGTCAAGATGGCGGCCGCCATGCCATATGGCTTCCTGGAGCAGCCATGACACAAGGGCTGACTGACGCAGATTGGTTCGAGGGAGATGTGACTTAAAGCTGCAGGCCACAGTCGTCCCTTTTAGATTGGGGGAGCCGGAAGTGGGCCCCCTCCTTGTGGCAGTGGGGATCTGGTAGCATGATTGGGCTCTGCTCAGGGCCCAGGATCCCACAACTGCAGTAGCCACACCGGGGGACACCTACAAGAACCAGAGGCCTCGTCCTTCCCAGATTTTGGGGCACATACCTGCTGGCTATTGCTGAACACGGCAGAGAGCCTGATCAGCCACCTCCCAGGGACTAACAAGGAGGCATACTCAAGCCAGTGAAGTGCTTCTGGGCCTCAGCCAGAGACCTCGTAACGTATTAGGATTGGAATGGCACCAGCCCCAGGTGAGACTGCTGCCTCTGAGTGAGCGGGGACCCCGTTGAAGGGGGTCACACAGAGCGACATCAAATAGACTAACACAGCATTCTACCGGGCACTACTCTGTACCCCTCCTCCTCTATACCTCCCTGTGAACTTCACAATCAATGGCTGCAGCACCCTCCTTAGATGACTGGCTGGGGTATGACATCAGCCATGGTTGCCAATAAGCTTAAAAAAAGATGCTACTCTGAAAGATATGTTGACTAGAGTGGCCATCAGGAAACCACACCCACCACCCAATGCGCAGCTGACCAACGAGAACCGAGGACCACCTTCCCCAGCCTACTGAGGGGGCTCTCCTCTCGGCAGCGGTCACTTGCTCCTCCCTTGAGTCACTCTTCAACTCACTGCAGGGGGACTTCACTACGCTGAGGGTTGAAGTGGCAGCAGATGTGAAAAGTCTGGCGGGAGGTGGCAGGCCTGGGTCAATAAGTAGCCTCCCTGGAAGATACTGATGATGCCAAAAAGGAAAAACTAGACAACCACAAGTGAGCAATCCTACACCTGCAGGAACAGAACGTTGCGCTTCACTCACAACTGGAGGACCAAGAAAACAGAATGTACCCATCCAATATCAGAATTAAAGACATACCTCTCAACGTGGAGAATAGAAATCTCAAAAGTTTGGTCACACGCCTCTTCCAACAACGTCTCCCCCACCTTAAGGAGTCGGACATAGTTCTTGACCGTACCCACAGACCAGAGCAAACTGCAGATTCTCCTGGTATGCCTTCAGATATCCTAAGTTGCCTCCACTATTATAAACAGAGAGACGTTCTCCTGGCCACAGTGAAAACCCATAATCCCCTCCTGTTCAAAGGCATTCAGATATGGCTCTACCAAGACCTTTCTACCATCACCCTCCAGCGCTGCTGTGCCCTGCGAGAGGTCACTACCTTCCTCCATGTCTAGGGAGTTGGATACAGATGGGGCCATGCCTTCAGAGTTCCCTTTGTCTGGGATAAGGAGACCAGGGCAATACGCACCAAGTAATAGGCCTGAGCAATCCTAGGGCTGTATTAACCTTCTGATGACTCAGAATCCAGTGTGTCTGCAAATGAACTTAAACCAGGCAGAGGGCAAGGGGCACGCCGGCAACGGTCCTGTAAACAAACAGCCCAGGCACCTATTGACACTGTCTCCCATCAAGAGCGCTCAGAGCTTCTCCAGCAGCTGTGGCAGCAGAGCCCCAGCAAAGACTGAAAACCATCATGGAGGTCCCTACCCACTCCCATCATCACATCCTAAACCACCCAGAACCTATGACATAGCAGTTGCTAATGGTGCCTATTAGCACCTCAAAAGACACTTCACGGGCGCCTGAGGAGCATAGGCAGTTGCCTTGGAGCTTTCTCCCTCAAGTTGGTCGGTGACATCACCCTCCCTAGTACAGTGAAGACAGCTCTCGTTCTAGGAGCACCCCAGTTTCACATTCGTCTCCCCAGTTTCAGTCCTTCTTGTTCCTGGGCCATTCTTTCCTATCCCTACCTCCACACTACGAGTGTCATTGTTACAAATCCGATGAGTCCCAATGATCCACATGATAGATCTTGATTCCTTCACATACTCGTAAATCCAGCACATGGTGAAGATAATAAGCCTCAATGTTAGAGGTCTCAATGCCCCAACGAAATGACTGGCCACACTCTCCTTACTGTGAGAGTCAGACTGACATCTGTCTCTCACAAGACGCCCATCTCCTCAAACACGATTGGGAAAGGCTACACTACAGATGGTTCCTGACCCAGCACTTTTCCTCCCATTCCAACAAGCAGGCCGTGGTAGTAATTTTATTTGCCAGTAAGTTCCAGGGGCACGTCTTTGGGATATAAGCGGAAATCCCCAGGCAGTTACTGTTGCTTTGAATTGCTTATAACCACTACTTCTTTACCCTAGCCTCCATATCTGTACCCAATTACCATCAGTTCCAATTCAGCAACAAGGCTCTTAGTCATGTCTTTCTCTCCCCAGATAAGGATCTCCTAGTGGGAGTAGATTTCAATCTGGTCCCGCACTCCCAACAAGACTGCTCAGCCCAATGAATGGGTCAGATAAGGGCGCTCTCTTCCAAAGGGGTGGATTGGCTGCAGGATGTGGGCCTTAAAAATATTCGGCAGGCACACCACCAGATGGCAAGAGCATACACTTTCCTCTCTGTTGCCCATCAGATGAATGCTAGATTAGACTACTTCCTGGCCTCTCCCACATATGCACAGCAACCACTCAGGTTGACATAAGAGTGGTTGCTCTCTAGGAACACGTTCCAATCAGGTTCACTTTTACAGTCCCCGCTCTCCATATAACTGGCCTATCCTGGCAAATAAATGATAAGCTGCTCACCTACGTCTCAACCCGCAAAGAAATAGCCACTGCAGTCCACTACTATCTCCAACTAAAAAACAATAGCAACCCTGGTCCTTCTCTTGTGAGAGGCCTTGAAAGCAGTGATTAGGTGTCGTTTCCAGGCCATCTCAACCCATCTCAACAAGACCAAAAAGGATAAAACAAAGGAGCTGGAAGGGCAGGTGCATGCCTTGAAAGACAAGTATAAACGCATAGGTGCACATAAAATTAAACGTCATTCCACCTTAATCAGAAAGCAGCTTACAGCCCTGTATGTCGACAAGGCAGTATATGCACTATTATGTCATAAACAAATTCTATATGAAGGACAATAAAGCAGGGTGGCTCCTGACATGCAAATCGGAGCCTGGGTCTAAAAAGCCAGAAAACCAGAGATCTGGACAGAGGGAGGACAAGGGGACTGCCACAGCCTTTGAACAATTCTACTCATTCTCTATGCCTCAGAAAACGCTGACCACACTAAAATGGTGGGATACTTAGCAGTCACTAACACTGCTACCAAACCTCCCAGTAACACCACTTGACTGGATGCCGACATACAGGCTCAGAAAGTCATCACTGCCTTAGCCAAGCAACAAGCAGGTTACGCCCAAGGGGACGATGGCTTCACCCCTTCTTTTAATAAGACATTTGGTCCCCAACTGGGGTCCATCCTTGCAAGACTATACAACTCCTTTGCGGACTCAGGCACACTTATGCCCTCTATAAGTGAGGCAAAACCCACAGTATTCCCCAAGCCGGGGAAGGACCCAACCTGGTGCTCAGCATAATGGCCCAGCTCCCTCCTTAATGTCGATGCCACTCTTCTCTAGTATACTAGCTGCTAGACCTAGCCTGTATAAGCAAGGCCTCATCAATCCAGATCAAACAGAATTCACTCCTGCGCGGAGTTGTAGTGACAACACCAAACACCTACTGCATCTGATTGACAAGGTTTCAATGGACAGTAGCACTGCTCTATTATTGGCCTCAAGATCTGTCCCTCACTGGGCAAGCGTAACTATGCAGACGTGCTGGTGGTCACTGCACGTACAGAACTGCAAGCCTGGAGATCAGGAGGCCTCTCATGGTCAAGAAGATTGGCAGCAGTAAAAATGACACACCCTGCCCAAAATTCTTTACATTATGCAGATCCTCCTCTTCAGCCACATCCCTGCCTGCGTCTCACGCTCCAACAGTTAATTGAAAGCTTCATTTGAGGAGTTAAGTGTCCATGGATGGCATGGAATAGGTTTATGCAACAACTACCGATTGCAGCCTCAGGATCCCACACCTAAGGAACTAATATGTTGCGGCACAACTCCATTATGTGGGAGAATGGGCCAGACCTCTCTCTGCTTCTTAGACCAGGCAGTAGTGGGTGTCCACATACAGAAAATACCATGGCTTCTCAAGAAATACAGGCCACCTGGGGTTTAGATCTCTCCAGTGGTAAGAGCGACTGTGGAAGCATGGTATAGGTAGGAGTCAAAACGGAGCCCTCCTCACCCCTGTCTCCACTCACACAAATTCTTGGCTATTCTGCCTTCCCACCTGCCCAGTTAGGAAATGACTACCATGTCTGAAAGGAAGCAGGCTGCAGAAAACTGAGAAATATCTTTGACCACATAGTCCTCCTGAATTTCGCCGAGCTTTGAGACACCTATTGCCTACCAGCCCTAGAAGAATGGAGATAAAATGCAATCCATCATTGGGTCACCAAGGTTCACTCGCATGTTAGCTGCAGGTTGATGGCATTTGAAAAATGGGCAGTTACTCATTCTAGTGACAAGTGATTGTTATCCAAGCTATATGACTTTCCAGCCCAAGTCAGGTGGGAATCCAAGCCAAGCTCAAGGTCACCTTTACACCGAAGGAATGGTCAGGCATCCTATGGAGAACTCACTCTTGTAACTGCTCCTCGACTGGGTTAGAAACCCTACTCAAGATTACTCATTACAGGTACTTTACCCAGCAAGATTGTATGGACAGTATGGAGACCAGGCGCATCTGACAAATGTTGGTGCTCCAGTTGAGAGGCTTGTGTACACACCCATCTCTTGTGGCGCTGCCCCAAGCTACATCGATTTTGGGAAGAGGTTCTGCACAATATCGATGTTATTTTCAATAAAAAGCTTGCCTTCTTTCCCAGCTACATCCTATTGGGCCTACACTATGTTCTGACATATTCCCTGCAATCCCGAAAAGGGAAAGCAATAACACTTGCTCTCTACGCAGCGAAGCAAGAGATTTTGGCTGACTGGGGCACAGACAACATAGTGACCCACGCAGACTGGCTTCACAAAATGTGATAGGTCATGGAGATGGAAAAGCTTACAGCGGCCATGGACTCAACCCTGCTGCATTTTGATAAAATGTGGGCACCCTGCGTACGTTTCCTGGTGCAGGAATTCAGAAAACTCTCTTGCCACAGTATTCTTATACAACAGTTAACCTAAGATGTAAGCTGATTACTACTAGACCTCAGTAGCCTATGTTAGGATTTGGAAACCAATATTTTAATTTTTCGGTGTACAAGAAAAAAATATGGTTATTTATTTATGAAATTTATTTGAGGGGCAGCACATGGCTTTACTGGCACTCAAACAATGAATAGATAAGTGTTAGCAGGAATGCTTTGGGGAAATCATATCGGAAGATGTTGGCAAATGTCAGAAAACACACGTCTCATACCTCTTATTATTCTTGGATACAAAATAAATCAAACCCGCCTCCACGGAATTCTGAAAATAACTTAAACAAATCAGTGCAGCCACATTTGCCCACATGTCCCTTTAGCATCATAATCACAGTTTAATATTACATAATCAAATTCCGGAATTGTATGCCAAGTCCAAGACCAAACGAAATGAAACCCAACCAATCAAAGGTGGCAACTAAGCTGCAATAGCAAGCAAAATACTGCAAATAATTAGCTGCACAATTTGGCATTCATAATTAAGAAATATTATACCCTACTTACTTTGACTCAACCCTTCAAATGCATTTCATATGCCTCTCATTATTCTTTGAATTTACCTTAGTTCACGGTTTCCACTGACAGTAAGGAATCTGCATGACAAATTGTTTTCAGCTGAAACATGATACATCCACCATACCAAGTCACCTTAATTCTGCCAAAGACTTCCCTCTCTAAATCCCATAACATGTTCACAGCCAAAAGGATTTCTTAAAGTGAAAGTTGTATGTATGTGTAAAATTTAGAACCAAAAAAACGAACTGTGAGGAAAATCATCCATTTTGGGTGAGGGTTTTACTACAGAGAAAATGGCTACTTACTTATTTCTCAAATGTTCTAATTTGCCTTAGGGGAATCTTACAGATAATAGCTCCACGTGTGGATAGCTATGGGATTTTCTCTAATAACCAAGTAACTTCAGTCATCTTTGAATTTAAAGCTGAAACAAATAAGAACTGTTCAAATAAAATAATTAAATATGAGTTCTGTATGGGAACTTTTGTTTAGCAGTCACAAACGTCGAATTGGGCCATTTGCCACCACCAAAAAGCCTTTCTACATATACTAACGTCCCTATCTCACGAGTCGGTAACCGATTTCCAACTAGCAAAACAGGGTATGTGATTTGGGATTCAGAAGGGGCATGTAAAGGCATCCCTTCCTAATACCAACTCACTCTTGTACATTGCATTTTGTGACTTCCTAATTGTGAGTCGTAAAAAATTGCAATTAGGAAGTTAGAAATCCATGCGATAGTACATGTGTCCCTATGACTGGTAAATATAAAATATAACATTTTGAGTGTGAAAACGTTCATTTCATGTAGCGAGGCTCCGTGCAGGGAATTGAAGCTACTGGGACCGCACAAAAAATTGTAGATGCCCACGAGGAGAGGGTGATCAATAGGGGAGTGGGATGGGGGAAACAAAGTTATGAGGGAAGTAAAGTATGTAAAGCCAGGTGGTTGGGGTGGTGGGGGAGGGAAAAGCATTAAATGGGGAAAAGACCAAAATCAAATGTGGGGCAGGAGGTGTTGCCTGAGAACAAAGCACATGAGAGAACAACACAGAAAGGAGAGAGCAACACAGTGATATTTGGAAGGTGGTTGAAACACAACATCAAGTAGAGAGCTAGAAAAAACATGTATGCTCATGGAATGCTTGATGAAAAACATAGTTCATGTGAGCTGTGGATGGATACAAATTAGCTAATCAAAAGAACGGTAAAAAGTTGATGCTTCAGTGTTGGGACAAACACAGAGGAAGGAAAGCCATTGAATAACAATAAAGCAAATGAGAGTGACAAAGTTAACCAATGTAAGCTTTGAAGGGGGGGTTATAAGTTTCATAGAGCCCTCAAAACGCCTTTCTCAACCAGAAAACTAAAAGCTGCCTGGCAAGCAAGACAAACAGTGCAATCCAGGGCAGCAATTACAGATGCTGCACTGCATTCGGTATAGGTAGAGAACAGCCCAGGACCATATTTACTAAATATGACTTGCTACTGCTCCAAATATGCCAAACACCCAATTTAGACGAGAGTCTTCCGATTGTGAAAGCCAAAAATGGCATTACTTTAGCTGTCCCCACGTGATACTGCCTGTCCTTCAAAAGAAGTCAATGGCCAAAATACATTCTTCCAAATCGTTTTTTGAAGTCTCCCCCTTTCTTCCTCTACAACGCTGGCATGTATACTGCTATTTTCCCTTGCATTGCAACCGGAATATGGGGCCAATGCAGTGGTGCAAAGATGAATGTATGGCGTCAAACCTGAACTTTGTACTGGAAGGATACACTTCCAGTATGAAAAAATATGCTTATTTAAACTTTAAAACATTTCATACATTGGGTGTGGGCTATACAGAGCACTATGCATCCAATGATTGAAATGTTAGGAGAAGCAAATACATTTTCATACTTAACCCCTGCCTCAAGGGGACATTATTTTTTATGCAAAGCCAGGTCTGACAATCTTTGCAGATCTGACTTTGCATTAGAGTCCAAAGGTGGTAGCAGTGGGAACATCCAGGTAGCACCCATGGACTGCCCCCTTGGGCACTATTTTTCTGGAAAATTTACAACATAGGTAATATATAACCAGTCTGAAAGGCGGAGCACTCTAGCTGCTGGTGCCAGCATAGGGATAAGTCCGCAATGCCTCCTAAATTATCCACCAAAAAAGAAATGCTGCGTTCCCGGAGGCTTTTCCTTGCAGTTTTATTAAGTGATTAAACAGCATCAACCAGACACGTTTCGACTCTCTGTCTTCATCAAGTGGTTTTAATCTGTATTCTCATACTGTTTCCCCGAACAGGGCTCTCCGCTAGAGGTCCAGAACAGTGTCTCGAGTAGCAAGTTGACAAAAACTGGTCAGTGGGCACACCAGAGGATGGTCAGGTTTCAGAAGGCACCTCTAAGGTGCCCTCTGCGTGTATGTATTGGTAAATCCAACACTGGCATCAGTGTGGGTTTACCAATATGAGATGTTTGATACCGAACATCCCTATCTTCAGTGAAGCCACCATGTAGCTGGGGAAGTCGTACTGACCAGTGTCCAGAACATGCATTTAAAATGGCTTCCCTGGTCACTTACTATGTATGAGAATCACCTTAGGGCTGTACAGCCTGTTAGAGAGGTTACTTACATATATTGCGTGCAGTGTTAAGGGACATGGCACACAGGCTGTGTCCCATGTCATGTTTTCACTTTTGTCTGCACCATGACACACAGTCTGCAATGGCAGCCTGTCATGTGCTTGGTGAGGGGTTCCTCAGGGTGGCACAATTTGTGCTGCAGCCCTTAGGGACCCTCTTGAGTATCCCAGGCCCTAGGTACCAGGGGTACCATTTACTAGTGACGTACAGAGGGTGCTAAAGGTTTAGCCAATTGGAGAAACAACTGTGCAGTTTTGGGAATAGGATCTGGCACTGGGGACCTGGTTAGTAGGAAACCAGTGCACTTTCAGTTGAAATCACATCAGGTACCAGGCAAAAAGTGTAGAGTAACCATATCAAAAAGAGGCACTTTCCTACACTTGCTTATAACTTTGGCTCCCTTTGACAAACCTACATGAAACTTTCTAAAAACAAAAAGGCTCATCCCCTCAGCTCATGTCTGGAAAGTTTCAGGGTGATCTATCAAGCCAATGCAGAGTAAAGGGGGAGAGGGCAAAAAATATGTTTTCCCCATTCATCTTTACATAGGAAAATAGCTATACTGCACAAACTGCTGAACAGGATTGCACCAAATTTGGCAGAAAAAGAAATATTGGACTAGAAAGAGGGCTTTTTGTGATTTAGTGTAATTCCATTGAGTCTGTTTTAATGGTATTGAGCTTCAAAAACAGTGTTTATTTCATGCCACAGAGGAGTCGCAGATCTGAACAGGCCATTAGATAAGATCTGATTGGTTGCCACTACATCAACAAAGACGTGGCGACAGCCATTTTAGGACTCTGGAACTGAGTCCCCAATCCTGAAATGAAGGTTAAAACAGGTATTAGGAAGCAGGGAAGTCTGCTGTGCTCCTAACAGAAGACTGCTCCTACTCTGTGGGAGCACAGAAGCTTCTCCATGCACGCAAGAACAATGCAGAATTGCTTCCTTCAGCAGGAACAAAATGAAAGCTGCTCCCCACTGGGTGGGAGCAATGCCAGCTCCCACCTCACCTGGGATGGGTGCTGGCATGGGAGCTGCTTGCTTGGAGTTGGTGGGCTGCTGGGCGCTACCACAACCCCCAACAAAAATAATGATGTAGGGTGGGCAACTCAGTTTGTTTAAATAAAAAACACAAAAATATGTTGCCAGCTCCTACTCTCCCATGGAGCCACTTGCAAGAAGATGGCAGAGCCGTGGGGGCCATGGGGCTTCCCTTGCAGCCTACAACAAAAAATAAAGTGGTGGGTGTCCTAAAAAAAAGGGGAAAAAAACAAAAAAAGAAACAATAGTAATAAATGACCGTCAGAAGCTAACCCTTTAATATTTACTGTTCCAGCATGGAGCACACCATAATGCCCTGCAAAGGTTTTTTACTTATATTTTTTGGAGTTTGGTGGTGCCCCCAAATGGGGCATGGGCACCACCAACCAATATTTTAATGTTGTGGGAAGCTGCAGGAAGTGAGGCAGCCACTGAACAACATAAACAAAAGAAACAGTCTCCTGGGTCACTGAGTCCATGGCCCAAGGACAGCTTACCATATTTTGCTAAAGCACTTAAAGATGGAGCTCTATGCTTTTCAGTTGGAGTGCAGAAACACCTTGTGGTTGTTTCTGTGGCTGCACTTTAGAGCCTGAAAAATATTACAAGAAAAACGTAAACATATATTGATTTTTTTTTATAAGCCTTATTAAACATGTTTTGACCTAACTATAACGTCCTTTTAACCTTTGGTCTTTTCGGTGAAGAGATAAATTAGACAGATTAGACAGGTATATTAGATTAGACTATCTAGATAGATTAGATACGTAGATTAGATAGATTAGATATAGATAGATAATTAGAGATAGATAGATAGATAGATAGATAGATAGATAGATAGATAGATAGATAGATAGATAGATATATATTTGGAGTATTATTGCATTGAAATAGGGGTAGGTTAGGGATATTAAGGGTTCATGGATGATAGAGCTAAGGGGAACTAAAGGGTCGCTCTACAGGGTCCATGGCAGAGTGTCAATGAAGGAGTATTCTATGCAGGACTTGCTTTGTTCTGAGAGAGGAGTTGGGCCTTTCATTGTGTTGACATTTGCATTAAAAAATCCTAGTGTGGGTTTCCCAATAACAATTGAAAATACGGGAATTATCAAAATACATACAAACAAATGTACTCTCTGAGGGATAGAAACACAAAACTTTTACATTTTTTAAGGGGAATAGTTAGTTGGTGGTACATTAATTGCCAATCCACCTTAATACATCATTTATAACTCCTCTTGTTTAGTACATATTTTTTCTAGAAGAAATAAAGACATTTTATCTTCACACATTTTTCTTTGCAAGTGTTTTTTGCATTATTTACACATATACAAATATACATAAACATGTCAATAAATCCACCTTTTGTATTGACCAGCTATTTTAACCTTCTGATTAACGTCCTGAAGCCTTGTACATGGCCGTTGTATTAACATAAGGCCTATCTCATATATTTTTGTTCAGTTTCACCCCATAGCTTCTACCTGTGTGTGTAGGTATACGGCAGGTGGGCTTATATTTTAAATGTTGACGTGTTTCAGCCCCTATTATATATTTCCCCCGACTCCTCAGGACTTGTACAAGTACATCTCATGTTTTCTGTGGTCCTTATATTGATCATGCCCTGGCATCAAGAATTATATAACACATCATGTACCAGTATGGTTAAATGCCTTGGGATACAACCCAGGGGCCAACCCCTTTGGAACATTTTGTGCATGAAGCGTTAAACATATTGTATAAGCTGGAAAGGGTATTAATGGAAACCTTTTTTGGGAATTTGAGATGACAACACAATGCAGGTCTCCAACCACCACCAGTAGGGTGAAGCAAGTACTCTTGGACATTCATGGGCATCCAGTGACTGATATCACCTAGATAGAGAATGTGAATGAAGCAAAACGCTACATGAAAGTTAGTTACTCAGCAAGGATTATAGTAAAAGGAAAAAAAAAAAGGAAACCTGCCCGTCTGCACCTGCCACCTCACACCTGAACCAACAGCTTCTTATGCATTCTTCTGCAGGCTCTGGTTTGGATCTCATCGCCCAAGGCCTTATGAAATAGAGCAGTTTCATCAGTCAACAGGCCAATGTATCACCAATGTGTTACATTCAACTGTCCGAACTAAAGTTCTTCTTAAGCCGACTTCATCTGAAAGGTGGCCTTCTTTCATCTTGTGAGGCCCAGGATCTTATTGTTTGTAAATAACTGTATGTTTTTCTTTTTTTAAAACTGATAACATTCATGACTAAAATGAGCTGCCAGCAGTGACCCGAATGTGGCTGCATCAAACAGGTTAAAAAACACAGTTTTTACAGTGGTTTAGAAGCTAAAGCAGTGCATGTAATTATTTAATGACATTTCATTATACCTCTTCCAACCGCATGCACATATGGGGGAGCAGTTCCTCCGATTTGAAAACAAAGTGCCTCCGGCAGGTCTGGGACTTTTATAATCCTAGAAAAAAGAAAGAGGAACATCAAACACATTTTTTCCGCTGAAGTGAGAAAGTCAGATCTTTTAGGTGCAAATAAGTTGTACTAAACGTCAGAGTCTCTTGACAGTCAACTGAAGACAAAGGCCAAGTGCTGTTTTAGAATAGATGCAAATCATGTTAATCCTGGTTCCCGATAATTGCAATATCCTGATTGCAAGAACATCTAATTATTTTCCATTCTTTCATCATAGACCAAATCTGATTCAAGATTGTTCTCGTTGCCCCAGTTAAGGATCAGCTTCGACAAAGTTGTGATTACAGTTAGGTTTCTGAGCACTGGGGAAACAATGGCGGATTTCACTGGCATTTAGCCGATAGCTCGAATCTTATGCATTTTATTATAGTCACAACTGAGATGGCTCAATGATATCTTTTCTTCAATGTTATGTTATCCATTTATATTTGTTTTATTTACTTGACAGGAGTGCTCTGACAACTTGAGCAGAAATGACAAACATAAGGGAAGACATAGTACATAGCATGATATAACTCCAAAAAAGAATAGAAACTAGACAAAATGACTGAAGCCTTTATACATAGATGCTGATTTGTGGAAGATAGACAGCTTAACAACAAAAGGGCATATTACAGTCACAAGGTAAAGCTATTGATATTTTGGTTATGATGCTCAACTTTACGTTTTCTTCTCCAATCACAAGACTGTTTTTACGCTGGCTTCAAACTTGTTAAGCATTGGACTGACAACAACATCAAGGAGTGGGCTGTTTGAGAGTGGAACAAATATCAGTACAATCTCGATAAATATGTGGTTATTTTGGAATAAAAAGTAATGGTCATAACTGAGTAAATTTATTTCACTAACAAATATCTGATTATTTTGAAATAAAAATCACTCACCCACTAACTACTGGTCTCACTGAACTGCAACATGCAGAGTAAGCAAATTGTATACCACAAGTTCACTTAAGGGATTAAAACAGTGTTTTGTACAAAAATTGTATGGGTTTTAGAATAATATTTCTATTGACTTAATAGGTGTATGAAAGATTTTTTTGCTCACACAAGCCCTGGCGAAGGCTTTTTTCAGAATTCTAGCCTACCGCCTAACCAGTGAAGTTGATTGCTTCAAGGAGAGTCAGTCATATTAAGTCACTTTAGACAAAAGAGTTTTAACTACAGTATTGCAACCAAAGCTGAATATACTCATCAAAAAGAAGCAAAAATGGTGCAGCTTTTTTACATTTAGGTGGATGCAGGACATCCATCAGAAAGTGGCATATGTCCCACTGCAGTATTATGAGTGCAGTGAAGTCAACCACTTTTTGGCAGATGTTCCAGTCTGCCAAACTCCACATAATTCCCTATGTGCTGGGATTTATAAGCATGTTAAGAGTATCTGCTTAAAAAGTGGAAGTGGGCAGTCAGATACAAACAGACTACTTCCATCCATGTCATTGGAAAATAAATGGAAATAGCCATCTGTTCCAGATCATGTACTAGAAAATGTGACATCCTGTGATTGCTCATATTAAGTTGCAGCACAAATTTCCAGGAACTTCCCAACAAATCAGCATGCAAGCACAAGTTGAGAATGCTGATTTGAGTTTTATGTCAGCCTTGACATTGGGATAATTTTCTTCAGTTGTTTTCAGAAATGTCTATAACTCCATCTAATAGTTATTGGTTGAGTCAGTTTGAAATCCTGCCAGTGCAGCGTGTCGTAGTAATATGTTTATTCATAGTGCTCATTCTTGTGCAAATAACTTATATATCCATTCTCATAACAATATTCATAATTCACAAACACTTGGATTCATGGATTTGTAATCCGATCACAATCTTAGATCAAAAATGATCATTCTAATATCAGACACAGGAAAAATATAAACATACAATTTCTTGGTATCCCTTCACAAATTTAAAACGTCATCATTAACACAATGTAGGGGATTTGCATGTAAAGCTAAATTATCTTAGTTATGATGCTTAAACTTTGTGTCCTTGGGGTCAAAGAAAATATAGAATGCCTCTATAATGCTTCCTAACAAATTCCTCAGTAAGGGTGGCTCTTAATGTATGTCAAGTAACTCAATTACAAAAAAGAATATGAGAAAAGAAAAACATATCAGTCATATGGTTGGCTGGCACAAGCACACCATTCTAGCGGGACTGTGGCCAATTTAGAATAAGTGTTCCACTGGAAGACTTAAACAATGCTTTACTATCACAGAACAGAAAAGGATCAGAAATTGTATTTTTATTTTAAAAACACTTACTCCTTTGATTTTGTGGCCACCAATATTCTGAGTGGTCTTCGCGAGCAAAAAGACTGGTTGAACATGGCCTCCACCTCTTGAAAAGGGCGCAGGAACACCAAATCCTCATTGATGGAGTAAATTTTCCGGCCCACCTGCAATCCAGCCATCTGGAGTAAAGATTGGAAGTAACAGACTAGATGGTTATTGAATAATAAGAAGACATCAGATCAGCATGACTCAAAAGTAGTATGGTGATGAAAGTAAGAGATCGACAGAGTAAAAAATAGGTATAGTTTGAAGCAAACGAATGGGAAACATGGATATCATTCTTTATGTGGTCATTTAGCTATTAAACATCCCTTTAAGAAATACTCTACGTACAATCATTGACTACTGTATTTTTTCAATCATTCATCCTCGTGTACGTCAAAAATTAAAACAGTAATCCACGATATTTAACAGAAGCATAATTCGCAAAAACACTCAAGAAATGTATGTCTATATATTTGGCAGCTCATTAGCACACTGTGCAGTATTTGTCTGTAAGGTTTACATAAAAAAGTTTCAAACTAATAAAATACATTAACTGTGGTAGCATTAAACGTACACTTGGCTTGAATAGGTTACCCTAAAAAAAAAATATGTTGTTCTTTTTGGCCAAAAGCAGTCGTAGGGCTATCAATCTCCCTTAATGGCATCTTGGCAACACAAGTTACCTCACTCGGTAGGATACTGTATGACAAGAACTCCTATAACTAGATTAACGAAGATCCACCTATCTGGTGACTGGACCCTTTAAAATCCTATTACAAGGGTCAATATAGCTGGCAACATTTGCAGGGTCCTCAAGTTGGCAGGTTATTATATCAAGTAGATATTTTCCAAAAAGTTATGCCAGACTCCTAACTCAGACAAAGTAGATGTTGAGTGCATCTTTATATTATGAAGTTTGTATGCAATTGAAATGGCATTTTCTGTGTCGTACAAAAATATGTTTTTCGAGTTCTGACAGTCCATTTACTGAGGCTATCTTAGAGTATGCCTGGATATTAACTTTTGCTCTGATGTTCGTAGATCCTTAATGGAGTCGTTACCAAGCAACTTTATTAAGAACAACAGACCAGGAAAACCTCTTGAACTTACATGAGGATGTGATTAAAGATTCTGGTGACATCATCAATCCCAAGTAGGTGATGGAGTGGATGTACCACTCGCATAATGAAAAACACCTTCAAGCTTTTATTTCTCATCGAACCTTCTCTAGAACGTGAAATCACAACCCAACTTATCAAGTTACATTAAACCTCTCTAAGCCCAAATAAGCACTTTAATGCTCGGTAGTTGTTTTTAAAATGGTGCCTTTGATTCATGAAAGAGATTATTTGGGCCAGGTCTTGATTCAAAAATGACACTCAACTGAAAATCTCATGGAGAGATAACAAAAGACTTAGCTTCCTCGTTTCAATTTTAGCTATCTTAAAAGCCGCAGAGTATTTCTACTGTGGAGCTGAGCTGCAGCTCAGACATCTAATTCAAAATGAATTTCAAAGAAATTATTGATCAGCGTTGAAAACATTATGACGTCTGGGAGGTGGCAGCAGTCTTGTAGTGTGGACTGATTTTCTGTCCGCTGCAACCAAAAAAATTGCCAAAACAACATGGACTATAATCTGGGCAAATCTCTCTCACCTTTCAATAGAGAGGCTTTTCATGAGCGGTTGGCTCATGACCTGACACGAGGCCAACGCTATCATGCATAGATTCCCCAGGTATCCTCTATTCATACACACTGATCCTCTGCACTGCGCTCAAGAAATGCAATGCCAGATGGTTCTAGGGCTGAAGGACAATTCTGGGGGGCACCTTTGGAATTAGCATGTGTCCCACTGCTGTAAGGGGGAGACAAATATAACATGTCTAATATATAATGTGTAAGCCTATAGTAATAAATTATAATTGAGGGGCAATGATGACATCATATGTTGAGCAAGAGTGCTGAGCTAACGTGCTGCCTGCAGGGCAAATAAATGAGTGGAGACAGGTGGAAGGTGCAGGAGAAATGTAACATCAATCACCTAGAGGTGGGCAAATGCATGAGGACTGCCTTTAAATATCTTTTAAGTGCAGTTTCCCATTGGGAGCAGATAGAGATTTGGAGTTTGGGGTCTCCGAACTCACAATTTGAAAATGCATCTTTTGGTAGAGTTGGTTTTTAGATTGTCTGTTTGGAAATTACACTTTTAGTAAGTTGGCATTTTCTTGCTTGACCGTTCTGTGCCTCTGCCTGCATGTGGAATCCACGTAGGAACAGACTGACAGTTGGGCTGTCTGTGAAATTCCTCTAGACAATGACACAAAGGGAGCTGAAGTGTGTCCTGCATATCCTGATGAGTCTTCCTGGGCTAGAGTGGGGAGGAAGGAGCTTACAACTGTACCTGAAAGGGTTGTGCCTGTCCTCACATAATGCAGTCTCCAACACCCTGGAGAGGGTCTGGGGCCAGGCCTGGGCAAGGCAGGATCTTGTGAACAACTAAGACTTTCCTTTGAAGTTCGCCTACTTCAAAGGCAGAAATGAGTATAAGAAGTGGACCAAAAACCCCAGAATGGTAGAACACTTCCGGATCAAAAGGAACCTCTGCCTAGGAGAACAACTGAAGAGCTGGAGGAGGAGTACTGCCCCTCTGCAGTGTGTGTTTTACTGGGTTGGCCTGCATTTGCTGAGACTAAGACAGGACTTTGCTGTGTATTTTGCTTGTGAAGTTTCTCCAAGGGCTTGAAGTAGAGTTTGCCTCCTGTTGGAAGTCTTAGGGATATCAAAGACTTAATATTAATCTCCCTCTTACACTGGGAACTGTGTAATTTGTGCTGCAACAGAGGAAAAAACCCCATGACGCTGTCAACGATGCTGCTGCCTGCACCATGACCTGACTACGACACACTGAGCGGTGCTCTGCTTCACACCGCAACCTGGTCTCACCAACACCAACACCTGATGCCGTCACTGAGCTGCTGCTTGCACCGTGGCCTGTTGGCCCTACACTCCGCATCACCCTTCTCACACCGCAGCCTTGGTATCCCCGGCACCACTGCTCTAAGCTGACACCTATGCCGCTGCCTGCACCGTGGCCTGAGGACATTGCTCATGAGGTACACGAAGCACCGTCCCATCCCACACCACAACCCCAGTCCACCGACGGCAGCGCCATCAACTCCAGCAACGATGACGTCACTGTCTGCACTGCAACCTGGGCACATCGCACCAACTTCACACCACAGCCCTGGTCTCACCAACACTGCAGGACACCATCACAAGCTCCTGTGGGCGCAGTACGTCACATCGTCCCACTTCGCACCGCATCCCCGACCCCATCAACACCAGCGCTCCTGACTTCGTCATCAACCACCAGGAGTTCAATCTGCAATGGGTGTGACTTCAAAGACACGGCAACCCGTGCACCAACCTCCCGAGCTAATGCGTGCTGACACCGCACTCCGGATCTCCTCGCGAGGATCATGACACCCTACATTTCCAAGGTACTGTTTGCAGGTCTTCCTGACACCATAGCTGGCCCGCAACACCGCGGCCTGAACTGTTGGAATTGTTGTTCACAATGCTGTGATAACCCCAGACAGAGCTATTGACTTCAAGGAACTGTATTTTTAAGTAATGCTTGCAAAATTCATATTATTTTTTTACTGTATGTTGGCTTTTTCTCATTTTGGTCTTGTTTTACATAGATAAATTTTGGCTATTTTTCTAAAACCGGTGGGGTGTCCTTTTGTAGTGTTTTCACTGTATTACTGTGTGTTATGGCAAATGCTTACACATTGCTTCTGATACAAGCCTGACTGCTCGTTCCAAGCTAGCAAATGGGTGAGCAGGGGTTATCTGAGGTGGGTATCACCCTTATTCTGACTAGAGTGAGGGTCCCTACTTGGACAGTGTGTAAAGTGACTGCCAACTACAGACCCCATTAATAACAATTCCCAATGTGGCAATAAGATCTCCCTTAACGCCCAGTCATTAGCCAATCTTGCCTATACCTTACAAAGGTTCATCCCGCATAAACAGCTTTGCGATGAACGGGGTGACAATTCTGAACACAACATAAAAAACACTGTTACAGTAATGCCTTATTTGATGAGGCCCAATCAGGGAGTGGGATGTCTAGGAAGGCTTAGGAAGAGAATACATCCCACCTTCTGTAGGTCCTGTCGATAATAGCTTAGAATGCTTTCAGCCTATGTCAACAGTAAGTTCATTAAGATTGCTAACTCCATAACATCAGGTTCTCTACTGGACCCTTTTGTATTTCCTAGGTATTGGTGGGAGCTAATGTACCAACTCAGAACTGTTTTGGACCATATTCAATCTTTTTTTGCTGTCTTCTTAAGTCCCAGCAGCCTAGAAAAACACTTTGATCATCCACTGTTAAAGAAGACAACAGTTGATTCTGCAAATCTCAGTAACTTCAGACCGATCTGTCTGTTGCCCTTCCCAGTAAAAACTCTGGAGAAATACGTTAATACGTTATTATTAGCATAATTGGAGGAAAATCCACTACTGGAAGGGGCACAATGTGGATTATGGCCAATTCACAGGACAGAAGTAACTCTGGCTACGGTACTCTACGATTTTTGTATAGCAGTGGACAGAGGCCAGCAACTAGCTATGGTACTGCTGGATCTGCCAGAGCCTTTGAAATTTGCAGGTCAGAGGAGGTTGGTGTCAAAAGTCAGGCATTACTATAGTGCAAGTTTCATGTTTAAGGAAGATCACAACCAACTTATCTTCCCCTATTCTGCTCAGTGTTTGAACCAGTTAACCCTAGGGGTTCCGTAGGGTGCTGCCTTCAGTCCAACACTATTCAAAGTGTACATCACATGATTAGCTCTATTAATAAGATCACAAGGGGTGCATTTGGTCAGTTATGCAGATGATACTAAACTGGCTTCAACTTTGAGCATTGCAACTTGATGGCCCTTACCTCCTTTTATAACTGCATGAAAGATATAGCTGATTCTCTAAAATGTAATATTAACAAAACTGAGATCATGCTCTGCCACATAGGTGAAGTAGGACTCCTGGCACCTACAAGATTCTAGGTATCAGAGGATGGGTCAATTCCAGGTAAAGCTTCTACGGTTCAAAGTCTGGAAGCACAGATGGACTCTTACTTGACAAACTCTCTAGCACCTGTGTCTCATTAATGAGAACCGTACATAGAGTTTTGCCTCTCTTACACACTGGCATGTGACTATAGTTTGCAGTGCTTTTTTAAGCCATTTAGACTATGATAATGACCTGTTCCTTGGAACCCCTTCTTAAGTGCTAAATAGGATCAACAGAATTCAGTGTACTGCCACCAATCTAGCTCTAGGACTGCCGCCAGAAGCTTCCATTACTGCAGCTTTATATTCTCTTCAATGGCTCCCAGTTCAAAAAAATAATTTTTAAATCTACCTATGTAGTTCATAGGGCATTCAGTAGGGTGGCATTTTATTACAAAGAAATATCCATCGATATGTCCCTTAGGACTTCAACAGTCTACCCATGCTTACCTTTCTCAGGTTGCCAGGTTTAGTAAGTCTAGGGTAAGGAGGCCAATTTGCTTTCAAAAAATTGTTGAAAACCTCACTGTACACTAAATAATACTCCAGGATCAAATACAGTGATCTTAGCTAGTGACGGGATGCATTTTAGGTTCAGTGCGTTTTACAAATCCTAATATTATAAATATTCACCATCATCATAATAATAATTATAGATAGTTTGGAAACATACTTGAGCCTGTGTAATCTTCAAATCAGCTTGATTTATTGTATCTGCTTCAATAGCTCCAATGTTACTCTGGGGTCACTTCAGAATGTTTGGCTACAAGTAAATTGAGCAATTGGGCGTGGTACATGTTTAACTGGGCACAGCAGATGGTATAGTAATGGATACTGTCCTGAAGAAGGTTATTTTGAATGAGGGACTACAAAGCTTAGGTGATGTTCAGGATCTTCTAAAAGATCAGAATATAGACGGGTTCTCAGTTTGCCACTTGCTTTAGAATCTTTAACTTATATTATTGGATGGCCCAAGGTGCAACACAACTTGGGTTTCTGTGAGTTGTGCACGAGTCGGCAGGCTGTCTTAAGAAATCAGAATACTTACTCATTCAAGGGCTGGTAAACATGGAGTTGTATTCTACGCTCCATCAAAAACAAAGCCAGTGCAATGATGGATGAAGACAGTTTTGATATAACAATAATCCCTTCTGTATGCAGTGTTTCATGGGACATTTCTGGCGTTTCTAAGCCCTATAAAAAGACATTGTTACTCTATCCAAGCTATGGTACTTAGTTTAAAATCCTCGCAAGACTGTATGTTAAATTTGCCTTATTAGGATGCAACGTCCTGACAGTCAGAGCACTGCATTTGTCAATGGCAAATGCTCAGCCAATGGGGACATCCTTCCAGCTAATGGACATAAGGGTTTCTAGGGTGCAAACAAATAACACATCAGTGAAGATACTGGCCTACAATATTCACAGCTGATTATGCCTTATCAAACAGATAGAGCATAGGAAGATCACTAAAAGACACTGATGAACAGACTCATCTGTAGTAGACTGATGTGCTGTGGCTACGGGTCTGCCCACATCAAGTCTAGAAAAGCAAGGGGCTAATGTCATCATCAAGTTGGGATGGATGTTGTTCAACTATAATGGTCATAAAAACTTTCAGAATGTTGTGAGCTTTTGTGGTTCCAAATACAAATTAACAACCATGCAAGGAGGCAGCTTTCCAAAGATAAATTATGGACTAATTGGTTAGGCAAGAAACACCCACGAGGATTAATGCTACTGAAACAGTGGGCCGATTTACACAAGTTTTGGCAAGAAACATGGAGATTCGTTTGAAATATATCACATTTGCAACCGTGAAATCACAGGTAAAACAATTTAAAAAGAGTGACTAAGTTTACAATGTATAATCTACTTGCCAACACAACTAATACAAAGCCAGACTCTCCATTGGCCAATAAAAATACTTAGCTAAGTCCTCATGTCAGACGTCTCTTCAGGGGACCTTTAAATTAATATGTTCCAGCATTTGTTTTCAATTGAACAGCTGTTGCATTACACATTGGTATGACTAGCTTTTTACTTATAACAAAGCAGTTATATTTTCAACTAAGAAAAATATCACTGGAGGTCTTTAATCAAGACCTTGCCAACACCTTATTTATGGGATAAAGTAGTTCTTGAAGTACATTTTAAAGATATTGCAAATCACAAAGGGGTTCTGTGACCCAATAGAGGAACAAGGCCGAGGTCCATTATAATGTCATGGAACTCCTAGGTAACTTGCAATATTCTTTTAATATTGAACAGTGTATTTTATTCCTTATAAAATATGAAGAGACGTCATCCTTTCCACAAACTGGTAAATCCTTGGGTCTTGTTCTTTCATATGAAAGAAAACGAATGCTGTAGGCATGAAGAATAAGAGACCTTTGAATTGCCAAATTAAACACACTTTTGCTGTTACAATTGAGTCAGATTTAAAAAAAGGTTTTTGCTCAGTATATGTAAAAACATGTATGAAATTCTGTCTTTGCTGTAATGACCCATAGTGCAAAACATAAACATGTTGACATAAATAGTGCCTTTCTGCTAATTTTAGAAAAATAGATCAGAAGAACAAAAAGTCAGTTCCTTATTAGTTGACCATCTACGTCATTTCATTTTAACAGGTGCCTAGAGATGTCATATCTAGATTACAATTAGTAACAGCAGAGACATGGTTAAATACTGGGAGTGCAGACTCCCATGTCCATGCCATCGAACCATCAAGGCTTCTAACCCTTCCACCCAACCACAGTTCCCCTTTCCATCTATAAGTTCACAGTTTCAAATATATAAATAGCCATCCTTTCACCCATTTATACATCCTTCTTTCAGCCATCACTATATCCATGTATCCATCCATCTTTTCACCCATCCTTTACTATTCCCAGTCTGTTCAATTTGAAAACCTAAAATTATACTTACCACCCTGTACCACTACCCACCCCAAACCCTAAATTTACCTTTACCACTGCCCACCCCTAAACTTACCCTAACCACCCTTTACCACTACTTATCCCTAAGCCTAAAATTACATTTGCCACCATTTAGCACTAATGAAACAAATACTTACCTGCAGGGTAAAGACACTGTGTGGTAAAGGCATTGTTGTAAAGGTTATTTCCCTTTATCCTTTCATCATTTAACTCTAAATCTTCCAAACATCATTTTACAATCTTTACTCCCTTTCATTCTCTAACCCATTCCAACACCCTTTCTTCCTTTCACCTTTCCATCCAACTTTTCACCATACCACATTTCAATTAATATTTCCTACCTTTCTTACTTCATTCTGCCTTCCTTCCATCTAGTCATCTTTACCTTTCCCAGTCATGCTCACTTTTTTATTTACCCCTCTCCGTTTTTCACCTACTCTCAACCTTTCCGTGTTACACTACTTTCAACCTTTATCTTTCTCCTTACAGTGCATCTCGCCACCCACACAGCACATAGTATTCTCTAACAGTGTTATTTAGGATCATTTTGTCAGCATACTTGCAGGCAAGAAAGACCTTGACAAGTTATTACTGTTTTAGTTCAACATGCTATGGTGTCCAGAAGCAGCCCCCGCTTACTCTGCAAGTGTGATGTTCAGTACACAACTGTACATTGCACCATTTCATAAAATTTTATTTTGACTAAATTAGCTTGAGGATTTCACTGTATGATTCCCTGTTTTTAATGTTGTTTTGACACTCCTTGAACCTTTAGATCACATTTCCCTAAGGAAATGTGCACAGCTTTGTACCATCGCTATCAGGTATAATTCTAGGTTTTCTCACTGAAGCTTTATCCTACGAAGCCCTAGATTAGTTGTTCTTATCCTCTTGACTTCTCTGGACCCTCACTTAATCATTATTGGAACCTGCAGACCCAAATTAATTATTAATGGATTCCAAATACCCCCAACTAAGTCATTAATGGAAGCATGGACCCTAATCTAAGCAATTTCAATTATTTTATCCATTAACAGGACACAAAAGAAACAAACAATTGTTCATCAAACAAATACACAAATGATTAAACATTTTATTTAATTCTCAGAAAAATCTACAAAAAAAAATAGAAAGGTTGGAGCTTTTCTAAATTTTTATTGAGGTCACTCATCGGTCATACTATATCCGGTTTGAAGCACATGCAATGCTCCCAGGAATCAATCTGATGATATTAATTCAATTTTTAGCCTCCAATTTCAAATTCCTTAACATTTAAAGAATGTTTTACATTTTTCAACTGTACATTTTGCTTCTTTGTATATATTCACTTTATTAATCTGTGAATATTATTTAATTTTCTAAGCAGTCAGGGGCCTGCAGGCCCCAGGGTTCTCTGGACCACAGGAAAAGAACCACAGCCTAGATCACCTATTTAGGAACAGCCTGCCCCCCCATGATATGTTATGATTTTAAGTTGGTAGATACGCATTATTTTCCCTCACTTTCCGTTTCAGTTTTGTGTTCTCTTAGATTGTGCCAGTCTGTCTGAAACCGTTTTTCTCCAAGCATTTTTCAGCGACCTCAAAGGGTTTGTAGTTTACTGGTCTCCGAACACCAACTATAATCAACTCTGCAGATGGTTCACACCTTGCTTAGGTTTTCAAGTTGATGAACAGAGACTTAAGATCAGCCAATAAATATAAATCAGTCCACAAACCCATTTCATTACACATATCCCCCTATTCTTATTTTCCACACCGAACAGGTCTGGAGCTGTGAAATATCTGGGTGAATTGTAAGGCCAAGCTAACAGCAAGTGACAGTAACCATTATATTTCAAGGCTTAAAAGCTACTACCAGTAGTTTAAGAACTAGTTAGGATCATTTTGTTGGCATACCTACAGGCAAGAAAGACCTTTACAGGCTATGGTGTCCACAAGCTGGATAAGACTGTAATTAAGTCAGTCTGACACTAATTTTTTATCATTGTGAGATTATAATATTTTAAGGATATTTGAGCAACTAAGTCTGCAATATGTTTGCAAAATTTGAGTTTGTCTATAAAGAACAATACCGTCCTCGCTTTATAGGAAAGGGTATTGTACATTAAGTCAGAAGTTACAAAGTGTTTGGCTTATAGTCTTTTTTTTATTACTAATACATGGAAATCATCACGAAATCTAGTAGACAAATATCTTACATGATTTTCAAATAAATCTGTAGAACCTATTGCAACCACATGACTTAGTACCGTGGCTTTTTTATAAAGATGGATGGAATTAAGTGTATCCATGGTAGGGCTGATCAGAAATATTCTACAACTGTTAGGACCCTCTGTTTCAATACATATTAAATAGACCCTGTTAAGCTCAGTGGGTAAGATCTAGTAACATGTTGCCCCTCTTGGGTAGTTTGGTCAATTAAAAACCACAAACCTAACAATAAAGGAAATGAAAGAACTATACAGGTGATGCACAAAAAGTGTTTAAACAGTAGTTTTGTTATTTCCGACCGGGTATTTTTCCCCTAGATAAACATATCAGAAGAATGTTGACTCTTAGGGGCCCATATAAAATAGTTTAAGCACAGTACATAGGGAAATATTCAAATCGATGTAATGTCAACAAACTCAGTCAGAAGTAGCATCATTTGGACTTTGACCCACGGCGACATCGTAGGAAGAAAAAGAACATAACTCGGCCTCTGCAGAGAGGAATATGTACATCTTTCTAAACAATCTTTAGTAAAATATTGATAGAACTTAGTCAAAAGTATTTTGCAATCGGCACTTAAAGCCATCAGTGAAAAAATAATAAACGTAAAAATGACTAGTTTTAAAATATCAGTTTATCAGCATACTGAATTTAGTTAAGCATAAGCACCTAAAAAAAAGTATTGTCAAGTGCAGGGCACATTGTTTCGTCAAGTAGCTCATGATTTGAAATAAGAAGCAAGAAGAAAGATGGTGTCTTTCATTAACAAGAATAATGTAAAACACAAATCAGAACATTTTGGGCAAGTTGAATGCAACAATAAGTGGATGGGCGCTATTAACAAGGAATAAAGGTCTTCAGTTTGAAGAATAGCCAGCAGCTATACAGATGGGGAAGCAAAGGCACTGCTTATACTGGCCCACCGTATTTAAAAGTCCCTGTCAACATGACAGGGACTTTACCGAAATCGTCCCCGTGAGAGCAAAAGCACTCAATATCAGCTCGCTATGCTGCAGCAAGGCATTTAGTTTTTTTTTTTGCCCTTGGAAACACAAAACACTAAAGGAGATGTCTGTTTTGAAAAAACAATGTCATTGATGCTTTGGGAGTTTAGTAGAGCTGTGTGAGGTGTAGTGTTTGTGTTTTTCAATGTCTGATATTGACAAGCTTTGCATGGAGATCAAGGGTAGGTTTGTCATTGTATGGCATTGCTTTGGAAGCCTCAACCTAATAACATTGAGCTTCCAATACCATGTAAGCCACCCGGTAACTTGAGGTGAGGGTTTTCCATCGGCAGACCCAGAAGTGGTTCAGCAATCAAGAAAACCAGCATCTCCCACATTCTGAATGAGGCAAAGTATACAAGGACTGGGCACACATGTAACTACCATTTATTTTGGTCGAAGGCCATCATAGCCCACCTTAAATGAGTGCCTAAGTCTTAATTCACACATGACAAGTATAATAGACGAGAGTTCTCAAAATTACTGGTTGCACATCTCCCATAATTTCACATAAATAACGACTTCACACTGCAAACTTTCTTAATCATAAACTCTGCTCAACAATTCTGCAAAATAATTAAGGAAATCTTTCAAAATGAAGATCTGTGTTACAAGGTTTGTGTTGCAGAAATTGTTTGCACAGAAATTCCATGTTTATCGTATCCCAGTCAACCACCGCTAGAGTGGAGGAAGTTACTTAAAAGCTCTTTGAGATAGCTGTGCTGTCCATCTATAACCCAGATTCATACAATGAGGTCAGTGTAACTAATCTAAGTAATGCTCTGGAAAGAAACCAGCTCAGTTCCCTTCTATACATCAGAGGATATGTACCGGTAACAGATTTAATTGTATCATCCTTCTGAGGAGCGGGAACTGAAGGTGATACCAGATTAAATGACACTGCAAACGCCAGTGCTTTGCTAGCAGGAGCATCTCTCTCAAGCTGCCCTCTCACTTGCCTGAAAACATCTATACTTGGGAGCTAAATCATTCCTTTATCAGACTAAAGCCTCCCAGTGAAAAGACAACCACGATTTATAAAACGTGGTTTATATAGGAATTCAAAATAATGACAAAGGGAAGATCTATCTACAAAGTACAAACTACCAAATTAGTTCACACACTGCATGGAGTACAATATACTGAATCCATGAACAGAAAACAAGAAAACACAGCAAAACGCCTCCCACGGCTCTGAAAGGTAAACCAGACTTGAATGACCCTCTTCCACACCCAAGTCGTTATTCAGGAGTTTAACTCCACCTTGAATACTCCGCCTCCCATGCCAATGAGAGTCAACACCTCTGGAGGCACTCCGGACATTTCTGGGCAGCCAAGAAACAGTGATGCACTTCATGCTACTTTGTTTCACAACACTAGGCCCTCAAAGCTTCCATCTTCGTCCCCCATTTTCAGGTTGAGTGCACAACTGCTTTGACCTGATGTACGTTTTGGGGGCTTTTAACCATGCCCTTGTCACGCCCATCACTTTAACTCGTTTGTGGGCTTGCCTTTCAAAATCACTTGATGTCACTGGTAAAGGCTTTACGTTTGTCCTGCCTTGAGGCTGTTTTTGTCATGCCTTGCAGAATGCCCCTGTTACATGAATTATTGCAGGGCTGTTGTGGGCAAATGTTTTCTTTTGTCTCTCCCCTTCGAGCCGCAGAGCGGCCATGGCGCTTCACAGCGCCAACATGCACAACAGCGTGAACTTCCTCTGCTGTACTGGAGTCCTTGTTTATTGTGGTTCCCAATCCTTTGCAACTACTGTATGTGGGATCTGATTATCAATTCATAAATATACATCTTTTTTCATCAATTAATTCAAATAATTTTTTTACAATCCATTTAAAGCTTCATCATGCGATACATTTATTTTGGGCTTGATTTGTCTACCCTCAGTGCAGCCCAGCTGCCACAACACACAGTAGTCTCCCTCACATAACCACTATTTAAAGGGTGGCCCAAGCTCATTCACGTGCTCTCATCTTCATGAGTGGACGCAGTAGGCAGTGTTGAGCATCCAAACAATCGATAAGCCTTTTTTGGGGGTTACCTGGCCACTTGATGGCAGAAAGTCTCGACCTTAAATGATACAAGACTTATTTCTGTTTTCCATGTCCTGTCTGATCCTTGGCAGTGAGCGTTTAGAACGTAGTAAGTAAGTAGGATGCCCTTTGTTTGCCAAGTCATTTTTAGCTGAGTAGTACGCATTGATTTGTTGTTATAATTCATGAAACCACCTTGTTATGCATTAAAGTGGGATGGCCGGGACATGCCTTGGTAATGTTTCCAGTCAATTACTTCATTTCTTCACCTATTTATGCCACATTTGAGTGTACGTCCTATGACTATTATTACAATGATACTGCTTTAGTGATATAAGGGCACTTTTTTATCCTCAGTCTCCCCGCATTATGACATTTTTCGCAACTAGTTAGTTCTTCGCTAGGTGGCTATCACATGGTGGTCTTTAATTATTCCTATTACATGGTTCCATCCTCCAATCTCGCAGTCTACCCCACTCCTTTCCAACCTACCCCACTCAACTCAAATATACCCAATCTACCTCACCCCAGTTTACCACACTCCATTCCAATCTACCCCTAATGATCCCCCTCCACTAGTCTACCCCAACCCACTCTATCCCACTCCACCCCAGTCTATCCCACACCACACAATTCCAGTACACAATACAAAATAATTGCTATCCACATAATTCCAATGCACACCATGCCACATAATCCCACTACATAAATCCACTCCAGACCACACAATTCCACAATACACAATTTCACAGCTAACAATTCCAATCCAACCCGCATAATTCCACTCCACATCACATACATTCACTCCACTCCAAACCATAACACATGGCAAAAGACATGTCATTTACAACAGCAATAGCTTTAACCCTTAAAAATGTTGACCCATTGCATTGCAAATGCTTGTTAAAATACTGCACAACGAATTACAAGGATGTCCTAACAATGTCACAGAACATCATGGACGTCAATTTGGGGTTGCAACTACGACCGCCAAGCAACCTCTTGCAACCCTTAGCACTCGGCTTGTGGCCCCTAGCTCTGTTTCTCATGATAAGCGTTTAGATTTATCAGGACACCAGTTAAATGTAAAGTTATTAATGTATTGTGCTGGCGTCTTATCCTTCCAGACCTAAAATAATTGAGGCAGCACTGGGATTACGCACAGGAGTACTCTAGTAGTACAAGTTACTTACCTTCGGTAACAAAATATCTGGTAGAGACATATTCCAGTTGCAGATTCCTTACCTTAGAATTTCCCTCAGGCGTTCGACTGGATCTGGGGATTTTTCTTCAAACAATACCCTTACGCGTCGGTAGGTGGTGTCGGTCTACTCCGCGGTCATCGTTGGAGTCATAGTTGCCATGATGAAGTCCGGAGTAGTACACAGAGTACACGCAATGACGTCAGTTTATTTTAACGACTTTCCACGCCAAAGCGCAGAGCTGCTAAGAACGCTGAGATTAGTGCGCCATAGATAAGCACCTGAAGGGGGAATCCCTGTCCCTAGAAATCAGTTTGCAATTGGGGGAGAGGGGTGGTCGGTAAGGAATTGGTAACTACAATATGTCTCTACCAGGTATTTTGTTACCGAAGGTAAGTAACTTGTACATCTGATAGAAACTTTTAGTTGCAGATTCCTTACCTTAGAATAGATACCCAAGTAATGCCATCCTTGGAGGTGGGCTGCGAACCAAGATCATACAAGAAAGTCCTGCAGGACCGAATGACCAAAGTGTCAGGGTGTACAGACAAGAATGGAGGTTTGGACGAAAGAGCCTGAGGCATGATAAATGGAGTGGGAGGAAATAAATGGGTGAGACCTTTTAGGAATCTAGTCACAATAGGAGATTTAAAGAGTGAGGGCTGATCAGGTAACCTCAGAAAGGCCGAAATGGAAGATAAATACACTTTAAAGGTGCCCAAAGCAGAGCCCTGCTGGGCCAAAAAAAGAATGAACAAAAGAACATCAGATAGCGGGGCAGAGAAGGAATCAACAGACTTGTTGGTGCACCATGCCACAAATTTATACCAACGACAGGAGTACACCATTTTGGTGAAGGGACGCCTGGTTGCCAAGATAACATCACAGGCTTCAGGTGCAAGATCAAAAGTCGTTAACTGTCGCCGCTCAATCTCCACGCATGTAGGCAGAGATTGGACTGGTTCGGGTGGAGAACGGTCACCTGCTGCTGCGACAGAAGATACGCCCAAAGAGGCAGTCTGAGTGGAGGATCAATGGCCACACTCAATAGCTCTGTATACCATACTCTCCGTGCCCAGTCCGGAGCTAACAAGATGACTTGAGCCTGTCGTTCCTGATCTTCTTGAGAACTCTGGGCAGAAGTGGTATTGGCGGAAAGGAGTAAAGGAGGCCAGAGTTCCACTCAAGGCAAAAAGAGTCTCTGAGCGAGTGCCGCCTTAGAAGCTCCAATGCACAAAACAGCTGACATTGTGCATTCTCTGCGGAGGCGAACAGATGTAACCAAGGTTCTCCCCACTGCTGAAAGAGACCTTGCGCCACCTCTGGATGGAGACGCCATTCGTGATCGGCTGTGCATCGACGACTGAGTTCTTCCGCTCTGGAGTTGAGAGAACCCGCCAGATTTTGAACCACCAGGGTAATGCCCTGATGTTCCAGCCATGTCCAGAGACGTAGTACCTCATGACAAAGGATCCAGGACCCTGATCTGCCCTGTTTGTTGCAGTCCCACATGGCAGTAGTATTGTCCATAAATACCTGAACTACTTTCCCTTTGAGAGAGGAAAGAAATGCTTTAAATGCAAGCCTGATCGCCCGGAGCTCCAGAAGATTGATATGGAGCCCAGACTCTGCCGGAGACCAGAAGCCTTTGATCTCTGCCTCTCCCATGTGGCCACCCCAACCCAGAAGCGACACATCTGTCACTATAGATAGATCTAGCTGGGGAAGGGAGAGGGATCTGCCGTGGACCCAATGCAGATTCGAAAGCCACCACTGCAGGTCTTTCGCAGTCCCCTCCGAGATCTGGACCATGTCAGAGAGATTCCGCTGATGCTGCACTCACTGGAACTTCAGGTCCCACTGCAGAGCCTGCATATGCCATCTGGCATGTGTCACTAGCAGGATGCAGGAGGCTATGAGGCCCAGCAGCCTCAGAGTCAGTCTCACAAAAACCCAAGACAGAGGCTGAAATTCAGAATCATAGCCAGAATATCTTGGACTCTCTTTTTGGGAGGATAAGCCTGAAACTGCACTATGTCCCGAACAGCTCTGATGAAATGGAGAGTCTGAGAGGGAGTCATGTGTGACTTCGGCATGTTGATAGTGAACGCCAGCGTGTGCAGGAGGCTCGCCGTAGTCTGAAGGTGGGAGATAACTTTCTGGGGCGAGTCCGCCTTCAACATCCAGTCGTCGAGGGAGGAAAAGAAAGACTCCTAACCTGCACAGATGAGCTGCAACCACCGCCATCACTTTCGTGAACACCTGAGGGGCACTGGTAAGGCCGAAGGGGAGCACGGTAAACTGATAGTGCTCGTAGCCTACCACGAATCGTAGGTAACGTCTGTGTGCAGGCAGGATGGGAATGTAGAAATAAGCATCCTGCAAGTCCAACACTGCCATCCAGTCTCCTGGGTCTAAGGCAGACAGAACCTGAGCCAGGATGAGCATTTTGAATTTCTCCTTCTTGAGGAAGTTGTTGAGGTCCCGAAGGTCTAGGATAGGACATAAGCCCTTCTCCTTTTTTTTTCGGCACCAGAAAGTAGCAGGAATAACAACCCTGACCAATTTCTGGCACAGGGACCTTCTCTATAGCTACCTTGGCCAAGAGAGCCGCTACTTCCTGGTAGAGAAGTGCCAAATGACCATCTGGAAGTTGGCTGATTAATGGAGGCATGGCCGGTGGGGCAGATTTGAAAGTGAGGGAATAGCCCTTTCGAACCAGTGAGGCAGGTGATGGCGAATCCTGCTGCCAACTGGATCGGAGCGAGGGGATGGTCTAGAAGGGTTTGGAGGCTGCAGCGGGGATAGACTGGGCAGACCTCCGGTTCCCTGTCCCACGTTCAAAGCATGGGTGGCACGGTGGCTGGGTGGGGGACATGACAGGGAGCCCCTTCTGTGGCCACGAAAGGGGCGAAAGGCAGACTGCTGAGGGCAAGGGGCAGCAGAAAGATCAAGGGACCGAGCCGTAGCTTGGGAGTCCTTGAATCTCTCTGAGGCCGAGTCCGCCTTGTCTCCTAAGAGATGGAAGCCAACAAAGGGCATGTTCATGAGAGACTGTTGGACAAACCCCGAAAAACCAGAAGTACGTAACCAGGCGTGGCGTCTCAAGGCCACTGTCGTAGCAACCGATCTGCCCAGAGAGTCGGTCGTGTCCAGGCATATTGGATCGTGAACTTTGCTGCATCTCTCCCATCGTTGACAGGGAGACAAGAGCACGGGCCTCCTCCGGTATCTGCGGTAGAACTTGCGCAACCGCATCCCACAGAGTGGGTATAGTGGCCAAAAAGGCATGCAGTGTTCACAGACTGCAGCACGAGAATGGATGAAGAAAACAACTTCTTCCCAAAGTGTTCCAGCCTTTTTGATTCCCTATCTGGGGGTGCGGAAGGGAATGCGCCTGAAGAAGAGGAAGCGGAAGCCTGGATGACAAGACTCTCAGGAGTGGGGTGTTGGGACAGGAATTTAGGGTCGTTCGGGGCGGGCCCCTCGACCGAACCCCTTGAGCCTGAAGGTGCCGTATCGAGTCAGTCTGCCCAAAATGAGGTGCATGGTCTCATAGAACTCTTTAAGTTGAGTAGGGGTCACTTCAGCTACCGGAAATTAGAGGAAGCACGGAGCGGAGCCAGAAGCGGGCTTCGAGGACGGACGCCTTGAGCATCAACGCTCCCCTCTAGCGCTTTGTATCAGCCGAGCAACGGGGCGAAGTTGAAGGGCGAATGGACCTCTCCGACGACTTCTTCTTCTTACCTGTGCCTGAAGATTTGGAGGAAGACAAATGGTGGTGGCTCCACAAACGGTCTTGAGACCTTCCTCTCGCGCGAGACCAGGATCTACGCGGAGTCGAGCGCCAGGCTGCCAGGAGCTTGAGAGAAGGCTCCCTCAAGGCCTTCAGGTGCCTGGCCCGGCACTCGGATAATGACTTCGGTTCGTGGTCGCACTACAGGCACCACAAACAAACACAATGTGGATCCGTCACCGACATCATGCGTTGACAGTCCTATCACGGCTTGAAACCGGTCTTCGGGGACATCCTCAACGCACCAAAAAACTCGAATTGACAAAAGGGTCGAAGTCAGTCAAAAAGAGACCAGGGCAACTCTCTCCGGATCAGCGTGTATCGTGGAAAGAAAAGAACTGACGTCATTGCGCTGAGGCGTCGTCTATATACTCCCAATGTTATCATGGTGACTACAATGCCCACGACCCCCGTGGAGTCCATTGATGCTCAAAGGTATTGCTCGAAGAAAAATCTCCAGATTCACTCTGACGCCTGGGGGAAATTCTTAGGAATCTACTACTAGAAGTCTCTATCAGATGCAGTATGCACATGTGATGTGGCACAGTATTTACCCACAGGCGTACACTAGAAGCAGCATGCAGATGTGATGTGGCACAGTAGGTATGCAGAGGCGTACCCTAGAGGCAGCATGCACATGTGATGTGGCACAGTACTCTCGCACAGGTGTATACTTGTAGCAGCATGTGATGTGGCTCAGTATTTACACACAGGCATAGACTAGTACCAGAATGCACATGTGCATATATGGGCTTGGACGGGTGGGGACCCTTAAGCTAGTGAAGCAGTTTAAGTCCAGTTTCCAATCAGTACATCGAGGTCTCCCTTGGGGCCCTGTCTTGGCCTGCAGTGGAAGGAAATTGGGTTGGGTGGCATGGCGCGTGGCACTCAGGAGGGGCGGAGGACCACAAAAAAGAATTACCTTTTAGCTGCGCCGCCACTCCATCTTACATTTGCAGGCACAGGCTCAGAGCAACATTAGGATTGGCTGGGTGCTCCCAGGCAGACTGGGAGCCTGTGCCTGCTCTCTCTAGCCCTGCAACATAGTGGTGGGAGGGAGAGAGCCCTGTAAGTATTTCTGTTTGGCGGGCCCGAGACAGCCAGCCAAACATACTTTTGCACTAAGGGGGGAGTGCTGTGCACACAGAGTTTACTATGTTTTTACTATAAATGTTTTGCAGTTGCAGCTGCTGCTGCTGGGGGTGGGAGGGGGCTGCCCCTGTGCAGTGCACTTGTCATTAGCAGCGGGGCACCAAGCATTTAGGTGATGTGGCGAGCATTCGAGCCTGGCTCTGCGGTGTTTCCTCACCTAGTCCCAGGTCTTCATCGCACTTTAAGTTTGCATGCAGGTAGGACCTAGTGCCGAGACAGTGGTTAGGCAGCAGTTCCTAAGTGCTTTGATAGCTCTTATGACAGACGCCAGACAAAGCGTGCCTCCTATATTTTAACATGAATAACTTTTTTCTTTATTAAGGGTGCAGTTGCTAATCATTTTATTTTGCTGAACACCGGGTGCATATGATTCTGGCAGGGTTTCATAGAATGTATGTTGCACTTCGATTCCTTTAATGTGATTTTGGGTGATATTTCATTGCCCAGTCGATGACAGTGAGTGGCATCGTATAACGAGTGAAATCAAGCAACAGCGCAATACCTAGTGGGATAAATGCCCTCCTAATGCACAGCGAGAAGCTCTGGTGAAATGTCCTTTGAAGAGCTGTCACAGCCACCACGTGCTGATGGAACATTACTAACCCCTAACTTACATTATCGTACTAGAAACAACTGTGACATCATGATATTTAAAGAACGTTTCAATCCAACCGGATCCTGGGGTCATTTTTCTCAAGGACAAGCTGTCCATATTTAATTACATTATATTAAACAGATTTTAGTTTGCAATGTTTTAGAACAGGTGGTATATGTTTTGTAGGGGTGTTACATGTATGAACAAGTCACCAGCACGCTCACACTCCTCCAGGCACCAGACTTGCAAAAATTAATAATAATAATGTGAAATAGAGTAATGTAGCTGATGCAAAGTGCTCCAATACCTTAAGGTTGAGTGTGTGCTATATAAAAGTGTAAAGAAATATATATCCTGCCTTACACTCTCAAATCAGTCTTTACATTGAATAGCGCTTCTATGCTAGCCAGCTATGGGTATGACGCAAAAACACTAGATCAAAAATACATGCAGACGTAAATACTGTAGTGCAGGTTATTTTTTATGGTTGGGTGTTACCTCCTCCCCTTAGCCAGCCTAGGCCACAAATGCACGTTTTCACCTGCAGGTTTGTGACTGCACATGATGAAGACACAACTTTCACTTTTTTATTTACAGATCATTGTTTTCAGATGCAAATGTTCAATTAAATGAATTTAACTACATTGGGACTACAAGTTCCAGCATGCACCGAATATTAATTATGTATGAATGGGGATTATGAATGCAAGTGACAGTATAGGATGTTGAGATCACCAGCGAGGATGTACATGCTGTGGGATTGTGGGGAGGAAATGTCCAGCTTTAGATTCTCCTCTGTGACTAAAACTGTGTCACGTGGGTCCAAAAGTCACATCCTATGTTGTCAACAGGTCAAAGGTGTTGTGATGTCACTTGCTGTGCGATCATTTAAGGTCAAAGGACATGTGAAGTCACTTCTGCTACCCCTGACATTTTGGTGAATCGTCAGCCATGCAGAACACATCAAGAGGATTTTTTTTAGGCTGTAGCATTATATATATATATATATATATATATATATATATATATATATATGGAAAATGTCACTTACCCAGTGTACATCTGTTCGTGGCATGATACGCTGCAGATTCACATGCTTTGCACATCCCGCCATCTAGTGTTGGGCTCGGAGTGTTACAAGTTGTTTTTCTTCGAAGAAGTCTTTTCGAGTCACGAGATCGAGTGACTCCTCCCCTTTCGGCTCCATTGCACATGGGCGTCGACTCCATCTTAGATTGTTTTCCCCGCAGAGGGTGAGGTAGGAGTTGTGTATTACAGTAATAGTGCCCATGCAATGGAGTAAACATGTATGTACATGCTGTAGTTTAAGGTTATATATTTACAAATTTACAAATGATCAAGATCAACTTCGAAACAGCTACAGGCTACCGGGGAGGCGGGTGGGCGCATGTGAATCTGCAGCGTATCATGCCACGAACAGATGTACACTGGGTAAGTGACATTTTCCGTTCGATGGCATGTGTAGCTGCAGATACACATGCTTTGCATAGACTAGTAAGCAGTTATCTCCCCAAAAGCGGTGGTTCAGCCTGTAGGAGTTGAAGTTGTTTGAAACAAAGTTCGTAGTACTGCCTGGCCTACTGTGGCTTGTTGTGCTGTTAACACATCCACACAATAGTGTTTGGTAAACGTATGAGGCGTAGACCATGTGGCTGCCGTACATATTTCAGTCACTGGAATGTTTCCTAGAAAGCCCATAGTAGCACCCTTCTTTCTAGTTGAGTGTGCCTTTGGTGTAATAGGCAGTTGTCTCTTTGCTTTAAGATAACAGGTTTGAATGCATTTAACTATCCATCTAGCAATGCCTTGTTTGGAAATTGGATTTCCTAAATGAGGTTTTTGGAAAGCAACAAATAATTGTTTTGTTTTCCGAATTTGTTTGGTTCTGTCAATGTAGTAACATTAACGCTCTTTTGATGTCTAATGTATGTAGTGCTCTTTCAGCTACAGAATCTGGTTGTGGGAAGAACACTGGTAGTTCAACTGTTAGATTCAAGTGGAACGGTGATATGACTTTTGGTAAGAATTTTGGATTTGTCCGTAGAACTACCTTATGCTTGTGTATTTGAATAAATGGTTCTTGTACGGTAAATGCTTGGATTTCACTTACTCTTCTTAGAGATGTGATGGCAACTAGAAATGCAACTTTCCATGTTAAATATTGCATTTCACATGAGTGCATGGGCTCAAAAGGTGGCCCCATGAGTCGTGTTAAGACAATGTTGAGGAACTGGTGGTGTTCTTGGTGGTATAATTCTTTTTAGGCCCTCCATAAAGGCTTTAATGACTGGTATCCTAAACAGTGAAGTTGAGTGGGTAATTTGCAGGTAAGCTGAAATTGAGGTAAGATGTATTTTAATGGATGTAAAAGCTAGTTTTGACTTTTGCAAATGCAGCAAGTAGCTTACGATGTCTTTAGCAGATACGTGTAAAGGTTGAATTTGATTATTATGGCAATAATAAACAAACCTTTTCCACTTATTTGCATAGCAATGTCTAGTGGTTGGTTTCCTAGCTTGTTTTATGACTTCCATACATTCTTGTGTAAGGTCTAAGTGTCCGAACTCTAAGACTTCAGGAGCCAAATTGCTAGATTCAGCTATGCTGGATTGGAGTGTCTGATCTGTTGATTGTGTTGAGTTAACAGATCTGGTCTGTTTGGTAGTTTAATATGAGGTACTACTGAGAGGTCTAGTAGTGTTGTGTACCAAGGTTGTCTTGCCCACGTTGGTGCTATGAGTATGAGTTTGAGTTTGTTTTGACTCAACTTGTTTACTAGATATGGAAGGAGTGGGAGAGGGGGAAAAGCGTATGCAAATATTCCTGACCAACTCATCCATAATGCATTGCCCAGAGACTGATCTTGTGGGTACCTGGATGCGAAGTTTTGGCATTTTGCGTTGTCTTTTGTTGCAAATATGTCTATTTGTGGTGTTCCCCAATTTCGGAAGTACGTATGTAGTACTTGGGGGTGAATCTCCCATTCTTGGATCTGTTGGTGATCCCGAGAGAGATTGTCTGCTAACTGATTCTGAATCCCTGGAATGAACTGTGCTATTAGGCGAATGTGGTTGTGTATCGCCCAATGCCATATTTTATGTGTCAGGAGACACAACTGTGTTGAGTGTGTCCCTCCCTGTTTGTTTAGGTAATACATCGTTGTCATGTTGTCTGTTTTGACAAGAATATGTTTGTGGCTTATTATTGGTTGAAATGCTTTTAACGCTAGAAATACTGCAAATAGTTCTAGGTGATTTATGTGAAACTGTTTTTGCCGAGTGTTCCATTGTCCCTGAATGCTGTGTTGATTGAGGTGTGCTCCCCACCCTATCATGGAGGCATCTGTAGTTATTACGATTTGAGGCACTGGGTCTTGAAAAGGCCGCCCTTGGTTTAAATTTATATAGTTCCACCATTGAAGCGAGGTGTATGTTTGGCGGTCTATCAACACTAGGGGCCAGATGTAGCAAAACACCAATTTGCGACTTGCAAATTGCGAGTCCCTGCGACTCGCAATTTGCAACTCGCAACTCGCAAATTGGTATGCAGTTCGGTGTCTCAGACACCGACTGCGACTCGCTATGGGGTCGCAATGACCCACCTCATTAATATTCATGAGGTGGGTCGCTAATTGCAGCCCCATAGCGAGTCTAGGCACTCACAAACATGGAGGCCTGCTGTCGTCAGCAGACCTCCATGTTCGTGACTGCTTTAAATAAAGCAGTTTGCACTTAAAAAAAAAACGAAACCTTTAGTTTTGGGATTTTTTCAGGGCAGGGAGTGGTCCCTTGGACCACTCCCTGCCCTGAAAAAATATTTGTGGGTCCATTCACAAAGTGGAATTTGCGAGTGGGTTACCATCCACTTCAAGTGGATGGTAACTGCGACTCCATTTTCGACCGCAATTGCATTCCACTCCGAATCGCAAATAGGAAGGGAACACCCCTTCCTATTTGCGATTCTGAAATGCATATTGCGAGTCGGTCCCGACTCGCAATATGCATTTCAGAATCGCAAAGAGGCTTTTGCGCCTCGCAAACGGCGATTTTCGCCATTTGCGAGGCGCAAACCCTTTGCTACATCTGGCCCTAGATCTAGAAGTTGACCCTGTGCCTGTGACCATTGTGATGCTAGGCACTGTTGTAAGGGCCGCATGTGCAATCTTGCGTTTGGGACAATGGCTATGCATGAGGACATCATGCCTAGGAGTTTCATTACTATTTTGACTTGTATCTTTTGGTTTGGATACATGACCTGTATTACATTGTGAAAAGCTTGTACTCTTTGTGGACTTGGAGTGGCAATCGCTTTTGCTGTGTCGATTGTTGCCCCTAAGTATTGCTGTGACTGACACGGCTGAAGGTGTGACTTTGTGTAGTTGATTGAGAAACCTAGTTTGTGTAGGGTTTCTATGACGTACTTTGTGTGTTGTGAACACCGTTCTAGTGTGTTGGTTTTGATTAACCAATTGTCTAGGTACGGGAATACATGTATTTGCTGTCTTCTGAAGTGAGCAGCTACTACTGCCAGGCATTTTGTAAAGACTCTTGGCGCAGTAGTTATTCCGAATGGCAACACTTTGAATTGGTAGTGTACCCCTTGGAATACAAATATTAGGTATTTTCTGTGTGAAGGATGTATTGGTATATGAAAATATGCATCCTTTAGGTCCAGTGTTGTCATGTAGTCTTGTTGTTTGAGCAGTGGGATTACGTCTTGTAATGTCACCATGTGAAAGTGGTCTGATTTGATGTAGGTGTTTAATGTTCTCAGATCTAATATAGGTCTCAGTGTTTTGTCCTTTTTGGGTATGAGAAAGTACAGAGTAAGCTCCTCTTCCTTTCTGTTGAATTGGTACTAATTCTATTGCTCCTTTGTGTAGCAATGCCTGGACCTCTAGTCCTAGAAGATCCATGTGTTGTTTCGACATATTGTGTGTTTTCGGTGGGATGTTTGGAGGGAATTTGAGAAATTCTATGCAATAACCATGCTGGATAATTGCCAGTACCCAAGTGTCTGTTGTTATCTCCTCCCAATGTTTGTAAAAATTGCTTAGTCTCCCCCCCACAGGTGTTACGTGTTGGGGATTTGTGACTTAGAAGTCACTGCTTGCTTTGAGGAGTTTTGGGGCTTTGGAACTTCCCTCTATTCTTTTGGAATTGTCCCCCTCTATATTGCCCCCGAAAACTTCCCCGCTGATATTGGCTTTGATAAGTGGGCCTTTCTTGTGAGGTTGTGGGTTCTGTAGGTTGACCTCGAAACCCCCCTCTAAATTGTGTTTTGCGAAATATGCCTCTGCTCTGTGGGGAATAGAGTGCGCACATGGCTTTTGCCGTATCAGTGTCTTTTTTAAGTTTCTCGATAGCAGTGTCCACCTCCGGCCCAAACAACTGCTGTCCATTAAAAGGCATATTCAGCACGGCTTGTTGTATTTCCGGCTTGAATCCTGACGTACGCAACCATGCGTGTCTCCTTATTGTTACTGAAGTATTTAACGTCCTTGCAGCTGTATCTGCTGCGTCCCTTGCTGACCGTATCTGATTATTTGAGATACTTTGTCCTTCCTCCACCACTTGTTGTGCCCTTTTCTGGAACTCTTTGGGTAAGTGTTCTATAAAATGCTGCATTTCGTCCCAATGAGCCCTATCATATCTTGCCAGAAGTGCTTGTGAGTTGGCAATGCGCCATTGGTTTGCTGCTTGTGCTGCAACCCTTTTCCCTGCAGCGTTGAATTTGCGACTCTCCTTGTCTGGAGGTGGAGCGTCTCCCGAGGTGTGAGAGTTTGCTCTTTTGCGAGCTGCCCCTACAACCACAGAGTCTGGTGTTAATTGCTGCGTAATATATACAGGGTCAGTTGGCGGTGGCTTGTACTTTTTCTCCACCCTTGGAGTTATGGCCCTGCCTTTCACAGGCTCCTGAAATACTTGTTTGGAGTGTTTTAGCATTCCAGGTAGCATAGGTAAGCTCTGGTATTGGCTATGAGTGGAGGATAGTGTATTAAACAAAAAGTCATCCTCAATTGGTTCTGCATGCAAGGTGACGTTATGAAAAGCAGCTGCCCTTGAGACCACCTGCGTGTAGGATGTACTGTCTTCAGGTGGCGACGGTCTCGCTGGGTAACAGTCTGGGCTGTTATCAGATACTGGAGCATCATAAAGGTCCCATGCGTCGGGATCATCTTGACTCATTGCAGTGTGAGTCGGGATTGCATCAGTGGTGGAGTGGCTACCGGTGATGTGTGCATTGATGGTGGTTGAGATGGTGGCGGAGTTGTTTGTCTTGCCACCTTTGCCTGTGGCTGCTTGTCCTTTTCTTGAAAGGCAAGTCTTCTTTTCATTTTAATTGGGGGAAGAGTGCTTATCTTCCCTGTGTCCTTTTGAATGTGGAGCCTCCTTTGAGTGTAGTCTGGCTCCATTGATTCTAGTTCTTGTCCGAACTTATGTCCTTGCATTTGGGAGGACAATCCCTGTTCCTCTGTGTAGGAACCTGATTTCAGTTCCAAAGCTGGATGTTTCGGAATCGAAACCTTTTTGGTCGCCTTTTTGGGCTTCGACGAAACTTTCTTTATTTTCGGCGTCGTGATCTCTCGGTGCCAACCCATTTCGGTGCCACTGTCTCGGTGCCGAACTTGCTCGGAGCCGCTGTCTCGGCCCCGAGATTGCTGTGTGCCGGTATCTCGACCGGAGTCGGATGACTTCGACACAAGCGTGCCCTTTTTCGGTGCCGATGATCGGTCACCTATTTTTCGGGTTAAGCCATGGCCTGTTGGCGGTGGCGTCCCCAGGGCTTTTGTGGTCTTCTTGTGAGTTTTATGTTTCGACATCTTACTCACGGTTTTAGGCGTTTCTTCGGGATCGAGCTCGTCCGAGCCCGACTCCTGGATAGAGAAGGTTTCTTCTTCCTCCTCCAAATGCCTTTGTCCTGTCGGCGCCGACGCCATCTGCAGTCTTCTCGCTCTTCGGTCTCTTAATGTTTTCCTCAACCGAAACACTAGACAGGCTTCACAAGTATCTTCCTTGTGCTCTGGAGACAAACACAAGTTACAGACCAGGTGCTGATCTGTATACGGATACTTGTTGTGACATTTTGGGCAGAAGCGGAATGGGGTCCGTTCCATCAGCCTTGAAGAGACACGTGGCCGGGCCGACCAGGCCCCGACCGGGGATCGAAAAAACCCCGAAGGGCCACCAGAGCTCTTCAAAAGTCGGTGTTGATCTGTTGTAACTAACCCGATACCGAACGCAAACAATACCGACGAATTTTCTGAGATTCTAACTAACTTTCAGACCCGAAACACGGAGCGAAAAGGAACACGTCCGAACCCGATGGCGGAAAAAAAACAATCTAAGATGGAGTCGACGCCCATGCGCAATGGAGCCGAAAGGGGAGGAGTCCCTCAAACTTGTGACTCGAAAAGACTTCTTCGAAGCAAAACAACTTGTAACACTCCGAGCCCAACACTAGATGGCGGGATGTGCAAAGCATGTGTATCTGCAGCTAAACATGCCATCGAACATATATATATATATATATATATGCTACTTGGAAGGAAATACAGCCGGGTAAAAGGCAGATTGACATGAGTAACAAGCGCAGCAAGGCAGGGAAATGGACACATTTATCTGTTATTTTTGTTTGGAGCATTTGGCTGCGGGTTGTCTAATTTGCACTCTTTACTTGCAATAGCAATGATGGCGGCATGGTGTGATTAGTTAAGTCTACTTAGGTTTCATTTTAAAAGTTAGTGGTTTTTCAGCCTTGAAAGGCTCCCAGCCTGCCCTGCGCCAATCCTGACGCTGCTTAGAGCAGCGTCAGGATTGGCTGCGAGCACCCACTCAGGGTGCTTCCAGGTATACTGGGAGTCTGTGCAGGCTTTCTCCAGCCCAGCAACTATGTCGCTCGGCTGCAGAGAGCCCACTGCGCATGTGTGTGTTTGGCCGGCCCAAGACGGCCAGCCAAACACACATCCGCTTTGAGGGGGAGTGCTGAGCACTCCCCCTCCTTGCTCGTCACCCACGTGGCCCGCCCCCTTCCCCAAAAAACGATAATAAACACAGTTGGGGAAAAGGTTTGCAGCAGCTGGCAGGTGGGGTGACGCTCCTCCACCCTTATGGAGGAGCCACTCCTGGATGATAGTCACATTAAATGCTTGGATTAGTCATCTACGTCATATAGCGCAGTAATGTGGATTAACTAAGTCTACCGAGGTGTACAATTTATCTAGGCTGTAATTCATATCCAAGGATATGAAGGAGGGAAGCATTTTATTAATAAGGGATCATGCTTTTGTGAACGTATTATATGGAATATATATGGTTTTAATGTATTACATCTTTCTAGGTAATCCCTAGTTTGTAAATGTTATTCCAAATTATTTTGGTACTTGTGATTCATACCAAGTCTGTTAGATAGGAACTCCAAGGCAGAGGATTATATTATGAAGTATGCCTCTGACAAAAAGGACTTCTATCAAGGTCATGAAGGAGGGCACGTTTTCCTCAGGTCTCATGGAAACCATGCAACAACAAACTGAGTGACTTTTGGACATGATGTTTGATGCTGTGCAGACATCCACACAATAAAGTGATACTTCAATGGTGCCCACAACCTTCACTTGCAAGTTTAGTACACAACCACTACTAAAGTATGTTGTTCTTGTGGGGGACAAGAAGCAGAATGACTAAATACTCAAGCTCCTTAAGTAGAGCCATCACTTTACTTTGTACGTTTGTAATTAAGCCATGTGTGTAGGGCTTTAAGAGGATTCTCGATCATCAGTAATAGGTAAGCATATTTGGAGGCTGTATTATGATATTGATCACTAGTGTAACAATTACCTGAGGACTATAGCTTTCCCTGCTGCCGACAAGTCTCCATCCTGCTATCTATGGCAGCCAGCGCACACCCGTTTAACATTGATTACCTTCCCTTAATTGGCAGTAGAGAAGAATTTGGAATTTATCCATATCAGTTTTTGAATATGGTAGATTGGTGAATGCAAAATCAAAGACATGGAATCAAGAATTTACCTAGCATCAGGCAAATTAATAACTAAAAATATTAATGATGACGCATGGCTCAGACATCAGATAGTAATGATCCCGCTTTAAGTTTTGCTTAAATTATGTGGTCGAGACCCGCTAGCATTAGCCGTATTGCGGGAGAACACTGGACTTTAAATGACAGATGAGGATTAAGTGAATGTGGAAGAATATAACATAAAGGTATTCATCTAATACCTGCTTTAAGCTAACGCAATATAATTTTCTCCATCAAACCTACCCGTCTCATAGAAAGCTTACAAGATAAATGCAGGATTTAAGAATGCATGTCACAGATGTAGAGATGATGCTGTTTTTTTCATTTGGGGAGGAAATGCCCACAATCTCCAACCATGTTGGATTGATGTAGCGAGTATTGTTGATAAGGTGACAGACCGGAAACTAGACTGTGCCCCTAGAATAAGCTTATTAGGCCTAATGCCGAGACCCAAAAAATTTAACATGAATGTAAATTTCCTGAATAGGATTACTTATAGCAAAACGCTCTACAGCAGTGACATGGATGTCGCTAAGGGTGCCTGATAGGAGGGTCTTCTTATGTGGAGTTTGACAAATGCAGATCTGCTTTGGAAGACTGATCCTCCACACCCAAAACACATAACTAGATAATGATAGATTGGAGTCTTTGCCTGTCATAATTCAAATATTACTGAGGATGCATCCTTGTTAGCTATCCTGAGGAAGCCCTGTTTAAGTTGCTGTTACTGGGGTCAAAAAGTCGACATACTTATGCGTCAACTATAAAAGTGGTCACACCATTGAATAAACTGACTAATAATAGCCAGTGTTGTCTGGATCAAAGTGCACTATAGTCAAGCACTTGTGTATCCCTGTTAGGCACCATCTTCACATATTTCACTAAGCACTCAGCACTGTGCCGTCTTTTGGAGCACCTACATGTGTGTTTTTTAAATACTAAACATATATTGCTTTATCAGCAGATAAATACCGTAGGACTATGAACATTTTACTAGACTTATTTATTCCTGTTTCTTTTAAATTGTATAACCTAGGTTCACAAGAATACGGGGTTGCCCCATAACTTTCTTAATTAATAAAAAGGTCTAGCTTGCACAGGCATGGAGGTGGACAGAGACTGAATGCAAGATGCTGAGACAATCCATTCCACTTGAAGAGGTTACAAATGTTAGCTTTGTAGGGCCCTGTAGTACTGGATTTAGAAAGTTACGGAAAGCAGAGTTCCAACAATATAACATACGTGTATAGCAATGAGACCAGACAACTGGTCTTTCAGTAAAAATACTATCTTACTGAAACACAATGACCAAAAAGGGGCCCACTAATAGTCTATAGTAATGGTAGAATTAAAGCTTGTCAATAGCATCTACCTGAAACAATGCTTTGCACGATACTAGAATGTGATGTAAATGAGGGTTTAAAAGTCATTAAGGTTTATTGTATGATTTCAGACATACCTAACTTGCATGTGTTACACAGAGAAGAACACATGTACAAAGAACATGGAAATGTGAGAAAATAGGTATAATAAACACTGAGATGTATGTGTCTTAAAAGAGGGGCAACATTAAGGAACATTGGATTAAAAAATTAAAAAAGCATAGTAGATGAGCAAGTAATCCTTGTTGACTGACAGTGCAATGTTTCACATGCTGAGAGTGGCCGGCAAATCAACAAGGTGGTGTTGCACTGCATGCTAAAGAATCCAGTGAGCATAACATGACACCACTATGCACTGCTTTGATCTCTCCAAGGACCCTTATTACCCTAGATCAATGACATCAAACCATGTTAAAAAACTTCACATTTTACTACTAATCCCACATTCTTTCTCTTCACACTATGAAAAAGTTCACTCATGTTAAAGTCTCACCTCAGCGTAGGACCCTCTCTTAACCGATTTCACCACAATTACTTTATTTTTGTCTTCAATATCAAACCCATAATCTTCTTCTTGTGGTAAAATCTAGAAATACAAACATAGTAAAAGAACAGTCAATACACACACAAAGGTTTGCAAGGTACTACACACCATCAATGCAGTCACCTAAAAAAATATAGAAGTGAAGTGTCATATAAGGTCTTAAATCATGATCCTTGTAGCATCTCAAATCGAGCATCTATCTCCAAAAGCAAAAACTAAACACCAACCACTATACCACAGCTTTAAGGGCTTACAGAGGGGTGCTGAATGTAGAGCTACTGGTTTTGACAGTCACATGCCTTCTTGTGTACAGGGCACTAGAAATTAAAAAGAACAAAGTAGTACCTCGATCACTCAGGAGCAGTGGACGGACATTGATTAAGTTGAATCAAACAGTGCTTGGTCCCTCCTCCACAGAAAGGAACAAAAATAGCGCTAGACCTACAGTGACCAATTACGAGGCTGCAAAGAAGGGTGCTACACCAGCAAACAAATGGTAAGCAACAGTGGGCTTCCAAGCCTTTTTTGTTAACAACAGTGTCCGGCAAGCAAAACGCATGCGCTAGCACATTCTATCACAGGCTTGACTCTAAAAAATTGGCATCCATTTGATTTTGTACGTGTGCATATGCACAGTGACGCATGCATGCCCACAAAATGAAGCAGTAGCACCACCCAGTCTTATTTTTCCTTTGATTTTTGTTTTTTGTTTGTATTTTTGACATGCTGCACAGCCTTTTTTTGCTGTTGCGCCACAGCTTCGCCGAAAGGCATATGCAAACCTTATAGGCCCCAAAGGCAAGAAATACTGGCTAAGCCAATGCATGTTGTTACTACTGTTTTATGCTCGGAGACAGTCTACTAAGAGACTATTCATTAAAAACAGAAAGAAAAAAAACGCTTTTGATGCCCTGAATACCATTAACTCCACCCGGTAACTCCACACGTGCAGATCGGGATGCAGGGTCACAACAAGCATTTGCCATGCAATAAGTCTTGCATTTGCTTGTGTTAGAGCTATTGGCATTGTAAATTCATAACTGGACTTTTCTTGGCAAATAAATTGGTCAACCCTGCCTCATGATGTTGTCTTTTCCTGCCATATAATTCCAGTGGCTCTGCATATACCTAAAGCACTTCCATTTATCTTCTTCCTCTATCTGCAGCAAAAAAATGAAAATGTTGCCATTTAGCATCCTAATTTAAATCTGCCATGCCAATGCCAACAGAATACCACTGTAACCACCCCGCCATCAGAGTTGCTGGCTAGCTAAAAGAATTCCCCCCTAAAAAACACAAGACAGCCACAGAGGAGAAATAAACTAGAAGGGTCACCCAAATAGTCAAAGTGTACAAAGGATGTTAAGTTGGCCTGAATCATGGTCATAATTGTAATACGGCGGGATTAGTAATACATATACAATTATTATACAAACCTTTATCAGAAATAAACTTTTGGCATTAGACTGGAATGCTCAAATCAGCCATTAGAGGGCACCATAACAAAGATATCATTTGTAAGAAATGTGGTCATGTAACCATACTGTTAGCCCCTAGAGGGCATGACCCCATGAAAAAACACAGAAGAAAGCGACGTAGTGTAACCACAGATTTAGTCCTTAAAGGGCAGTTTTAGGGCTAGCAGGCCTACTGCAATGATTTTAAAAACAAGGCATTTAAAACAAAACTTCTCCCAGCTGTAAAAGAAAGTTTCTAGCAATGAGAAACTTTAAAAACTCTAAATGGCGGGAGGGGTTATTATTTTGGGGTCCCCGCTAAACTAGTGTGGGGACCCAGAAGACCCAGAAATGACACAGACAGAAAGAGCACATTGTGTTCAATATTTTGCAGGTGGTCCCACTGTCCCTAGAGGGTGTAGAGCATTACACATTTTCAAAGCTAGCAGGACTATTACAATGATATTACAAACAGGATCCATAAAACATAACTTCTCCCAGCTGTAAAACAAATGTTCTAGCCATGAGAAAGCTTAAAAAGGAGCACATTGTTGTCAATGCCTTGAAGGTGGTTCCATTATCCTAGGACCACCACAGACTGAGTTATGAGCAAAAATGTTTGTAAAAATAATGCCCTGCAGAGCATTATGGGACAAGTTACCGTGCCATGAAAATTGTAATAGGCTGATATGACTGTAATGCTTAGAACAGCCCCTAGAGGACACCACAATGAAAATAGCATTTGTAAGAAACATGGTCATGTAACTATACAGTTAGCCCCTAGAGGGCATAACCATACAAAAAGAAAAAATGAAATAAATAATGCAGTGTAACCATATAGTTAGCTCCTACAACAATGGTTCCCAATCTTTTGACTTCTAGGGACCCCCACTTAATTAGTATTGGAACCTGGGGATCCCAACTGAATCATTTTTGGAATGCGGGGACCCTCATGAGTCATTACTGGAAGTCAGGTGCCGAGACCTAGGGATTGTCGATGATTTGAACATCAAACCAATACAGAAAAATACAGAAAAAAGCATTCAGCAAACAAATTCACAAAATACACATTAATTTGCAAACACATATAAATAAAAATCTAAATTTAATATAAAGGTTGGAACTTTGATAAATTCAATTGAGGCCATTCATACTATATTCTGTTGGGTGCACCTGAACTGCTCCCATGAATCAAACGGAAGATACTAATTTACGTTTTTTGGCCTCCCAGTTCAAATTCCTTCACATTTACAATACGTTTTAAAATGTTCAATTGTACATTTAGCTTCTTCAAGTATATACACTCTATAAATCTTTTAATATTATGTCACTTTCTTAGTAGGCGCAGACCGCTGCCCAAGAGGACATAGTGCATTGAATTTATTCAGGGGTAGCAGGCCTATAACAATTATAGTACAAACAAGTCCTTTAAAACAAGCTATTCCCAGCCGTAGAACAAACGTTCTAGCCATGAGAGAGCTTAAACAAACACTGAATAGTTGGAGGGTTATTATATTGGGGTTCCCACTAACCTAGTATGGAGACGCAAAGATGGTTTAGACAGAAAGAGCACACTGTGGTGAACGTTTTGGTGATGGTCGCACTGTCCTAGGACCGCCACAGGCTGAGTTATGAGCAAAAATGTTTATTAAAGTAATGCCCCGCACAGCATTATGGGTTGAGTTTTTCTGAGTGTAGTGAATATTGTAGTATCAGCTCTCCTGCTGTGCCAGAAGAGCAGCTTTGGTTTTAAGGATTTCTATTTTACGTAAAGCATTCACCAATTTCAAGTGATTTAAGGGGAGAGCCACAAGAAATGACTGAATAGTAACTGTGAACAATGTGACCAGCTCTCCAATACAGCCCATCGAGTTCACGCTGTTGTGTCTGTTCGCTCTGTGAGCTCCATGGCCGCCATGCAGCACGAAGGGGAGAAACAAAAGAAATAGTTCACCCACTCTGAAGTATATCGGCAATTGTGCAATAATCCATGTATCAGGGGCAGTCTGCAAGATGTGACAAAAACAGCCTCAAGACGGGACAAACGTAAAGCATTATAAAATGAAATCAAGTGATTTTTAAAAGGCAAGCCCACGAACGAGAGAAAGTGATGGGCATGACATGGGCTTTGCTAAAAGCGCACAATACTTACAACAGGTCAAAGCGCTTGCATGCTCCACCTAAATAATCTACTGGGCTGGTGACAGTTGGGGGCTGATTTAAGGCTTGGATGGGCAGAAGGACTCAGCCTACTAAGGCCCTCATGAGTGGCCGGATAAAATCCATAGAATTCCTCCGTCCCCTGGGGAATTACCATTACTACGGGGCCCTAGTAATTCCAAGAGGTGAGGGAATAATTTGCAGGAATCAGGTTTTCTTTGTTATTTCAGTCTGTGATGCTTAGGGTGTTAAACGGCGATTGTGTTTTTTTTTTGTCATCTGCCATGTGGTTCACCACCAAAAGAAACCTTTGGCCTCTTAATTTTGATCGAGGTGGAAACAGAAGCTTAGCTTAAATCAGAATGAGTCATGCAGTATTGTCATACCAAATACGTTACTCCAATCCACCAGGTCAATCTGGCGGCGCAAGTTCCCTGGGAAAACGGGATAGAATTCCTAAATGTCTACGTGATAAAACAAAATATTCCTAGTACGAGATGTGAAAACTGTAATGTGGGCCTTAGTGGTAAGATGGTAACGGGAAAGCACCAAGATACTATGAATTAATAATAATTTGGATGGAAAACCGTGAGGCTCTACTCACACACCTGAAACCTAACAATCAATAGGTAAGTGTGACAAGCTGTAATAGTATGAAAACAGTGGGAAACATTTATTTAAATAGACTAAGCCTCAGTGTCAACTGATTTAAGAAAAGCGCTCAAGTGATGCCCACTTGCTGCCAAGAATGTAAAACTGCTTCCTTCATTTGTTCAACACAAACAAATACAAGAAAGCCCAGTCTGGCGTTCTTTGTGTGATAATTATCGTGTTTGACTGATATTCATATTTTTAAGATGTCGCTTCAAATTGAGCAAAGTGCTTTCTTCCTGCACGTCAATGCTCAGTGTATGGAGAGGTACATTTTAAATACAAAACCTCGGCAACATGATTGATGCCAAAAAAAAAGGACTTTAAATGGTTATACATTTTAAAACAGTATTATTATGATAATTCCTGCTGCTACAGTTCACTGATTTAGTGTTTTTTAGGTGAAGAAGCATTTTTCAGCAGTAGCTTTTATTCATGGCCTCTACAGCATGCATCACCGATCACTGGCCATGCTGTATATTCTTCCTTAGCGTGTAGAGCAGAATCCTGGAAATATACTTTATCCATTAAAAGTAACAATGATGGAAAGGTGGTAACTCCCCGAAAAATGTGTTTAAAAAAATGAATTATTACAGTTGGGATTAAAAAAAAGGTCCTGTATTTCACAGCAAACTGCTGCTGTGCAAGGCCACGAGCGACTGGAATTTAGTCAGTGGGCCAGACGCAATCTCCCTGCTCCATGCCGGGTCCTCTGTGATCAGGGCCTGGGTGATGACATGGCCGCCACTGTGGTTCATGAGTATATGCGCCAGCCTAAAGCCCATTTTGGAATACTTTGTACTTCTTCCTTCACATGTGTAATTACAACTTCGCCAGCCCCTACCTCATTATGACCACAGGCATTCAATATGTAACCCTCTAAGAGCTGACTGAACCTGAAACTGTTAGAACATGAGCCGTCCTTTATTTTTTTTGTTTAGGTTTGGCTGGCAGCAATGATGCCAAACAATTGTTGTGTACAACATGCTTTGGATGCGATTTTGGACTGCCTTTTTTAGCCATTGGGTTTTTCTGACCAGCCTTTTTGAGTCATTGGATTTTGGTAATCTAGATTGGCCCAGTCCACAAGAGTCTTTCTCTATCATAGCTTTCTGGCTCCAATGTGCCAATGCATTGCTTGCACTAAACAGCAGAAGCCACAACTTTACAACTGTAGACTTCTCTGTCGCTTCTACTGGCTCCCTCCGGTGACTCATTTATTTCTCTTTCATCCTCGTGTACCCCCTCTTGTTCCTCACCCTTGCTCCCACATGCGTGGCCCTTGTTCCCTCCACCCGCCACCTCTAATATCTCCTTCCAACCCTTCCCCTAGGTGGTCCTTCTTCCTCTGTCTGCCACCATTTTGTATGTCTCTCATCTCTCCTTCCTCCCCCTTTGTACTCCTTGTTCCTCCAATCACCATCCCTTCCCGTTACCCCAGAAGGCCCTTCTCTCCTGGCAACTTCTCAAAAGGACCCACGACTTGTTTTCACGTTTCACTGAAAAGAAAAGCTCCCTGGCCTTCAATTAATTCCTCTTTTTCTTCCTATGTAATAGGAAAGTCAGATGGCAATGGAGACTTTATTATAGTCCTTTTTCAATTCTATGCTGTCAGAACTACAAAATACATAAAGAAGTCTCCCTTGGCATCCAACATTTGACATAGGAATAGGGCTATATCGAAGGTGGAAGCTGTCAATATGGTCTGTCTTTCATTTCTTTGTCTTGCTTTAATGTTCTTACGCAGCCCATGTAAGCTCATTAAACCCAGGCTACTTTCTGCTCAAGGTAGTTCATTCTGCATTTCTAAGAGTTTCTAACAAAATAATTGAGGCCAAAACCCATAAGTCTATTTCAGTGCTCCCAATTTTATGAAAAAAATACCCTTTTATGGGAAATTTCTATAATAGTGGTGGGTCTAAGGAGCTTAAAAATAACTCATGATACAATTATGTTGTCGTAGAATGCTAATCACAAATCGTGGCACTTCTGATACATGTTTAAAACTGAGCTGACCTTTTTTCTTGAATTAAGGGTTTGTGCCTAAAAGATTTACCCCTGACAGATAGCTCTACATTCTGCTGCATCTGTGTTTCTATGCTGTAAACTGATAGCAGATCCCTTTTCATGGGCCGATAATGGGATGTTGCAATATTAATTTATTTGTTGAGGCATTTGATTTCAATAAAGGCTTGCATCACCTATGGGTGTCACGTCATTTACACAATGGGAGAAAAAGTCAATTACATAACCCTAAAGAACAAATATATTTTATGGCTGAAGGGCTACTTAATTGTAAATTTTAATTGTGGTAATTTGTTGCCTTCCTTTTATTTTTATATTACGTTTCATTAAGAGAACATAAATACTTAAAACTCTAGCACACAAGCGCATAGTGACACTTCTTAATTGATGGAGGCACGATGTAGGATGGCCTTGGAATATAGAAGTTCATGTCAACAACACAGCACTTATACCCAAGATCAAGCAAAATCACCCAGGCAAGAACTGATCATCATTGCCTCTTGAGAGAAGATATGTTAAGTCAAGTTTACAGCTAAAAACTGAGATCGTGCACTAGAAGTCTTATTTTTGGGTAGAGTTATCAGAGCTCATATATGCCATAGGATTCTGATGTGGATCGATCGAGCAATCACACATTTACAAAAAGGGTTTACAGTACTGGACTTCTACTGTTTTATAACTGCTTATTTATGTAAAATGCGGAAGATCCTGGTATGAATTTCTAAGTGATCTGACCCTGCCATGTGACAGCAGGCAGCGCTATACCATAACTAAGGGGTTGAATTAAAGTAATCTAACCTTGCATTCCATTTGCTGCGTTTCGCTTGACCACACTTGCTGGCCCTGGTCACAGGAAACATGCTGAGTATCATGAGTGTGGGGGAGTTCAGACTGAAGGACTGCCAACACTGTGACAACTGTCTGCTTAACAGCAGTAGGAAACATTCTGCTGGCTATCAAGCCAAACAGCAGGACACCGCAAGGACCTCTGATGTGGCACGTGACTGGCTTCCTCTTCTTAAAGCAAATCACGAGAGTCAGACACACCACAAACAACAGTCCTCTTCTCCTCGATGGTCTCCGCCCTCACGATGAGTGAGTAGCAATCAAGAGCAAACATGCAATCTGCCAGTGGTGTGGACTGCAAGCATTCCACAGCCACTGACAGTAAATGTTCCCAGTTTAGAACAGTCAGTAAACCAGCTGGAGACACTAGGCAGCGAAAGCCAGCTACAAACCACTTCAGTGAGGTAGGACTGCATCTGGTTGATGTGAGTTAATGGTCAGGTTAAAAAAAGATGAGGCAATAATTCTAAACTTCTAACTTAGTTGTTATGGTTATATTTTAGCATTTTGATTAGATGTATTAAAAATATCCTTTCTTGACTATTATTTAATTTTAACTATTTTTACAACAAAGATCATACATCCCATTGATAGCACAACTGTGTACACAGAGCGCCGAGGTACAGCATGCGCACAACAAAGTTATGCTGCGCGACTCCTGCGAGGTAAATTTATGCAAGGAAGTATACATAGTACATGGAAGAGTAATGTAGTGTGGCAAGGTTACATGATACAACTTCAGAACTGCTAAGTCACAAAAGGGCAGGAAAAAGTCCTTTACAGATAGCAAAAAGGACCTTCAACAGTCAGAACCAGACAGATTACAATGTGCCACAGTGTGTCACAATTGTGGCTCCCCTTACACAGTCACCTGGTGAGGAGCTGAAATCACATGGCAGTAGGGACAACGAGCTGAAAACTGCTGCAAGCATTGGATTTATACTTTGTTTTTGGAGGCAGTAAGCAACAGATGTCAATTAAGAGGTGTAAAAACAACCCCGGGCATCAGAGGCAGCCATAATGACCCTATGGACCACTGCCTGCTCTGAAAAAATTAAACAAAAACGTTTCAGTTTTTAGTTTTGTAATGCATCTCGTTTTCCTTTAAGGAAAATGGGTTGCATTACAAAACAAAAACTGCTTCATTTAAAAGCAGTCACAGACATGGTGGTCTGCTGTCTCCAGCAGGCCACCATCCCTGTGAGTGCCGCGAGCATCAAGTGGGTCGCAAATTGCAACCCACCTCATTAATATTAATGAGGTGGGCCTTTGCGACCCCCTTGTGAATCGCAGATGGTGTCAGGGACACCATCCTACATTCCAATTTGCGACTCGCAAATTGCGAGCCACTCTGACTCGCAATTTGCAAGTCGCAAATTGGAATATACTTACATCTGGCCCCAAGTGACTTGTTCAGTTTGTGAACACGGATATCTCTCAAGGGTACCCAGGGCCGGCTTTAGCACTGTTGGTGCACAGTGCAGCAATCTTTTTATGTCCTGCCCTCCCCCCAGGGCCTCCTTCTCCACGGATTCACTCACTACCACCCTTCAACAGTGACATTCATATCTCCACAGTCCGTTTCTCACAGGCATTTCATTTGTTTTATAGTGCTACTCATACCAGAGTAGTTTATGAGGGCACTTTATATCAAACACTCGTTACACACAGACAATTAATTATATATGTTTAGTTTATAGGAAATGTTACATAAGTTAATGTGGATTACAAGGTGCAAGAATCATATGCCATCCATACTTGTAGGTAGTATATTTTAAGACTGTTTGGTCTGGAGAAGCACAAACTCAAGATCTAAAACACATCACTGTGTTGGGGTTGACTTTACTAATAAGAATGTACTTCAGCCCAAACAAACCCATTTAGCAACATTATGATAATAACAAATTGGGGCAAAAAACACAACATTTAAACCTATTCCATGCACTTTGCATGCAGCTCTCTGATGGCAGTTCATAGGTCACAGTGGAATCTCCTGCAACTGTAAAGGGGACAAGAATACTATTTTGGGCAACCCATGAATTGTTGCATGAGATCAGTTTTGTGTTAGGTCCCAGTAATTAATTTCCCTTCACAAATGTTTGGAACTTTATGAGGGTTGCACATTTTTCTTGAGCCTGTTACTGATACTAATAAATGTTGTACAACTTAATATACAGCAAACTGTTTTTTCCATACATATGACATCTATATACTCAAGCAATTTCTAAGAATATCAAGGTTGGGTAAATAATTTGTTACAAATATGTCAAATTCGAAGTCTATTTATGAAATTAAACAATTAGAATTCTTTTTAGTCAAGCACGCAAAACCTCTTGTATATAATTTAGCATATACTTCTCTCGTGGGCTTAAAGCCAGCCCCTGCTTTACAATTGTTTGTTTCAGTGCCTTTAAAAATCCTTGCTTGCTAGTGGTCAGTGCTGCCTCTTTGTCCCTACTTTTTCTCTTTTTTTTCTCCTAGGGAGCAAGGACCAAGTACTGTATCCTTAGGTTTTGTTTATCTGGAATTTTACGGGACCATTTACTTCTTTAATTTGTGCCAATGTTACCATATGCAGTCGAGTTCACTTAATCTCCCAGTATCTACAGACTGAGTAATGCAGCATCCGGATCACTGCTCCATGCTTCCCCCATAAACAGGCTTGTAAACATTGTTCTTTTTTTTCTCACATTTTTCCAAAGGCGCAAAGCGTGTGCTTTCAATCCAGACTTGTTTTTCTAGCCACCCTTATGCCGGGCTCCCACGCTCATTGACTCAATTTTTAGGTCAAGCATAAGCGTACGACCTCTTGCATACTTTTAAGTACACTTCTTCTGTGGGCTTCCAGCTATTTCATTTGTTGGTTTCAGTGTAATTTAAAAATCCTTGCTTGTTAGTGGTCAGTCATGTGTCTTTGTCCCTTCTTCTGTGTGGGAGCAGGGACCAACTGCTGAATAATTACACTTTGTCATGTTTATCTGGACTGTAGGCGACTATTTTATTTATTTTTTACTTAGTTTCCTGCTCGTGTCCTGGGACTTGTCGGGACCTGAAGTGTTAAAGTGTTTTTTCCCATTCTGACTCTGTGAGAAATGTGTCAGTACATACATGCCCTTGTTTTTTCGCTGCTTGTTTTTCTCACCATCTCTCTTTTTGTCTCTAATGTTCATTCTTTTTCTTTTCATTAGTTTTTCCTGTTTGTCTTTCGTTCGCTAGCTTCCTTCTTTTTTTTTTGTCTCACAAGTTTGCTCTATTGCTTCTCTTAGTTGTGTTTTCATTTTCTCCTTCTTTCTTTTATTTCTTTGTGACCTCTTCTCTTTCTTCATTTTGTCTGTTGCATTCCTTTCACTTCTCTTTTTCTGCCCCATTCCGCTTTCTCTCCTGAGGCCTAGTTATCAATGAAGCAACAGATGCAGTGGCACCGGGGCCCAGAGACCTACGGACCTCACTCAACTCTAATTAATGCTGTATTTTCCAACCAAAATTGCAGTCAACCATTTTCCTTTCTTACTCCAGGGTCCATGACACCGTTACTATGCCACTTGTCCTCTCCATCTTTACACCCAACTCCCTCTTTCCTTCCACCCTCCAATCCTTCCCAAATGATATTTTTGTTATAGTATTTTGAGCATTACAGTCTAATGCTAAAAGTTTATTTCTGATAAAGGTTTATATGATAATTGTATATGTTTTAAGATAGAGGTAGAGGTACATGGAAGTGCTTTAGTTATATGCAGGGCCACAGGAATTATATGGCAGCAAAAGACGACCAATTTATGTGGCAAGAAAAGTCCAGTTCTGAATTTACAATGCCAGTAGCTCTAATGCTTCTGGGATTGCGCACTTCAGGTTTTAGCATGGCGGCCCTGCGGCCAACTTTACTTTTATCTGTTGTGTGTGTGTTGGTTCTAGTTTGCATGTTTATAATTGGTATGCATGATGTGTGCTTGCTCTCGCATCAGCCCCTTAGACACAGTGAACTTATTTGAACAGCCCGGGGTCTCCACTCCTGGCCCCGGTTTGGGTTGAGATGGCTTACTCAGTCATTAGCCTCGTCATTGGGCTCTGTGCACAGAGGCTTCGAGAATAAGGCAACGGATCACACCCTCTGGGACTCAGACACAAGTCAATCAGATAGATCTACTAGGCCAGGAGTGTGAGGCTTTGGCCCACAGTGCAGAACTTGCCCATGAGTATCCAGCAATCCTGATCTGAGCCCCTACCCTCCTGCCTGTAGTGGTTGGTGCCTGTTTACCGCCATGTTCATGCTGGCGGTCTTCCCATAGCCAGCCCCCCTGAGACCCTGCCGGCAGCATAAACAACATTCTGCTGAGCCGGCGGGCGTAAACATTGTTTTGGCCCGCCAGCCGAGCAGAATGCACTGCCGGGACATTGCCTGCGGCTTCACATGGAGCCGCCGTCAATGCCGCTGTGGGGCAGGTGCAGCAGCACCTGTCGCGCAGATTACTGCCCGTAAATCGGGCACTGACCTGCGCGACGGGGCACTGCACGGGCCCCTGTACTTCCCAAGGGCATGGGCATTGCAGGGGCCCCCAGGGGGGCACGGGAGCACCTCTTCCCCCAGCCTTTCCCTTGCAGGGGAACCCACCAGGAAAGGCTGGGGGAATCAGGGTACATTATCTGGAGCAGCGCTGCCCTGTCGGATAATGTAATCCGCCATCGTCAGACTGCCTTTCGGCGGTAGCCTGGCGGTGGGGCATAGAGCCGCCACAGGCAGCCCTCCCTGTGTTGATAATATGGCGGTTGAGACCGCCATGTCGGTGGCGGTCTTTTCTGCCGTCGTCGGCATGGCGGTATGAACCGCCAAGTTCATAATGAGGGCCTAGTCATGGGGATTGCAGAGATGGGTTGAGGCCTGCGGGTCATGGGCAGCAGAATAGTAAAGAAAATGGTAGGGTGGCTTTCTCGAACAAAATATATGTACTTCAAAAGGGGGGTTAGATAATGAGATCAGCGGCGGCGGCACCAGGACCTCTCTCCTGTTGGGATTTCAAAGAAACTGGACTACTTTTTTCAGATTCACATCATTCACGGTATTGTCACTGTAATAGTTATTTAAGGAGTAGTGTACTGTACTTTGGTAAGCTCTCTTTCAGCTTTGTGGCAGATGTATATCCAGTATGTATATGCAGTGACTCTCACCCTCTAAATTACATCAGGGGATCCTGAAAAAAGTGAAGATTTTCTTGTGTGGAAATCCCTGTGCTTTGTTTGGTTTGGTACCTTGTGTGCTATTCATTAATGATTTCAACATACTAGTGTAAAAATAATACCTGTGTCAGACAGCTGACTGTAGTGTTGCTAGTTAGTTCATATTCATTGCCTTGTTTTTCTTTTTAGCCCCTGTTGCTTCTTTCCCCTCCCGTCCACCACTTCTCCATGTTGCTATCACTTGTCTCTCCTCTGCTTACATTATTTTCATTTTTTATTGTTTATTCTTTTTTGTATTGTTATTTTGCCCATGTTGTTGTTTTTCCTGTGTGCTTCTTTAATACTTGTAGAAAAATCTGCCAGTGGCCTATGAATACTGTTAAATGCACTGGTCACTTCTCTAGACCTCACCTCTTTTATAATCATCTGTAGCTTTATCTCCTGGTTGGAGCCATTTCGCTTCTACTTGTTTCAGAAGCGTGTCACCTCCTGTGCCTGTTACCACCCTCGTTGCTGTGGCGCCTCAGCGTGATTACTAACTGGGCCTAGGGACCATTCCGTGCTGTTGGTGACGGTGTTCCGGGTGAGTTCAGAGCTTTTCAAAGTCGGGACCATTTCATGTTCCTCCAGTCACTGCATAGGGATGCGGCGCCACTCAGGCTCTCTGCGTCCGTGGTATGTATAATGTGCGTGACTCACCTGCCCAGAGGTGTTCTGTACTGCCCTGCCTTCACCAGCGGATACCTGTTTACCTTGTTGGCACATCCTAGCACCTCACAGACCCTCTACTGAACTGGCCGTGCTTCTGGGCACTAGAGACAGCAGGCTAGCATCACACAGACCCTCCAGAGGTATCCTGTGCTTCTTACAGACACAGACAGTAGTGCTGCTGCTGTCGTGCCCCAGTGCCCACTATCATCCCATAGGCTGTCCGTGCTTCTGGGCACTAGACACAGCAGGCTGGCATCACACAGACCCTACCGAGGCGTCCTGTGCTTATTACAGCCACAGACAGTAGTGCTGCTGCTGTCGTGCCCCAGTGCCACACAATCATCTCATAGGCTGTCCGTGCTTCTGGGCACTAGAGACAGCAGGCTATCACCACACAGACCCTCCCGAGGTGTCCTGTGCTTCTTAAAGCCACTGACAGTAGTGCTGCTGCTGTTGTGCCCCAGTGCCACACAATCATCTCATAAGCTGTCCGTGCTTCTGGGCACTAGAGACAGCAGGCTAGCATCACACAGACCCTCCCGAGGTGTCCTGTGCTTCTTACAGCCACAGACAGTAGTGCTGCTGCTGTCGTGCCACACAATCATCTCGTAGGCTGTCCATGCTTCTGGGCACTAGACACATCAGGCTAGCATCACACAGACCCTACCGAGGCGTCCTGTGCTTATTACAGCCTTAGACAGTAGTGCTGCTGCTGTCGTGCTCCAGGGCCACCCAATCCATCTCATGAGCTGTCCGTGCTTCTGGGCACTAAAGATAGCAGGCTAGCATCACACACACTCTCCTGAGATGTCCTGTGCTTCTTACAGCCACAGACAGTAATGCAGCTGCTGTAGTGCCACCCAATCCATCTCATGAGCTGTCCGTGCTTCTGGGGAATAGAGACAGCAGTGCTGCGGGCAGTGCTTCCTAACGCCACACATGCCACCTTGTGAGCTGTTTCTACTTCTGGGTGCTTCAAACAGCACTGTTGCTGCTGGTCTTCACTAGCCCCACATAGGCCATCTCATTAGCCTTCTGGGCACTACAGACACAGTCATGGAAATCCCACACGAGCCAGCTTGTTCGTTTTTCCGCCTTCTGGGTGCTACAGTCAGAAGTGCTCCGGCTGGAGTTGAGTTCTAGTGCCACACAGGCCAGCTTCTGAGCTGTTCCTGCTTCTGGGCACTACAGACAGCAGCATGGTTGAATTTTTTTTTTTTTTTTTACATTTTTTAAAAGCTTTATGGCACGCCCAGCACTGATCACATCATAGAGTGTTTTTGTTTTTGTTTTTTTACTTTCAAATACGCAGCAGAGCTGCCGCAATGCTGTACAAAAAGGAAACAAAGCATTGGCTAAGCCAAAAGACCTTACATAGGCGAGACCTATTGGCGTTGCCAATGCTTGCTTAGCGTTTCTTGTATCTTTCTTAGTAACCCCCTACTACTTCAGTTAGCTTTCATCAATTTATAGCAAACTTACCAAATGTTGCCCCTAGTCTTTGTTGTTGGCTCTGGATAGGACAGAGGCAACAAGATATACTGGACTTTGGGTTAGATCAGGAGCAGTGAATGAATGAGTGAAAGTACTTTAAGTGCAGGCACACTTAAAACCTTCAGGCATTAGGACTCCACTCTAACCAAAATTACAACAAGTAAAAAAAACAAAAAAGGAGTCTTAAGTATTTCAACACAATAAAGTGTCCAACAGAACCATGTGCAACAGGTAAATGATTCTAAGGTTGAGGGACTGGACAGAGAAGGGTCCTCCCACCAAGCTGGTCTCTTTGCCAGCAGGGATTGTTAAGATGCTTAAGGCTCTAGAATGCAATGTTGGGGAAGAGGCACTGGGGTGTAGCCTAAAACGGGGCTTTTAGATCCAGGGCCATGAAACACCCAACGAGCAAAGCACAGGATCTTAACTCAACGTGGCGAGTCACAGACTGTGGTTGCAAGCATTGGCAGACAGTCAGGACATGGTTACATTTATGCAGACTGAAGACAGGTCTTACTGCCTTTTTTTAACTACCTGCAGTGTTTTTAATCGCCCCGGGACAATCCCTGTTACAGGGAATTGGAGTAGTCTAGTCTGGATAAAATACCAACTCTCACCTCAGGAGCTTGGAAGTGTTTTGATGTGAAATGGAGGATTTTCCTTCATTCTCTCACCTAATAAGATCAGGCCGAGGCTACAGAGTTCATCTGCCCCTCATATGCAGGCCCTGATCAAAAGTCAAAGCAGCAGTTTTAATCTTGGCCGAATTTTAAGATGAAGTTACCGTGCACTCTAGACATTTGGTGGCAGCATTAGTAATTCCAAGTACAGGAAAGTCCGTAGAAAGAAGAAGGAAGCGAGCAGCAGGACAGACGCCATCATCACATCAAGCAGTTAAGGAGAAAGAAATAAGGAGCTGCTCTAAAGAGAAGGAATACTGCAGTTCTGGTCTTCGCTTTAGGTCACTTCAGATCTGGAAAGAACTGAGGGCCTCCTCGCAGAAGAGGAAATGGCTGGATGATGATGCTTTAATAATGCCACCCCTGTTACTTCCACTTTCCCCAGCGCACAGACTCAACTGGCAGCGACCATGTGTTACTGCTGGGGAACATCAAGTAATTAATCAGTTGTTACCTACAAGCCTGACTACCATTAACAGACCATGTAGCTCACGCATAAGCTCAAAGGTGCAAGGACCACAAATGTCACAAGTAAAGCTTTAGCCATAGGTTGGATGCTACCCAACAGAAATTACAAGATTCCTTGGAAGGTTCTCCCTTTCCCCTGCAAGTTCTCAAGGGCATTGCAGCAGTCCCCCTTAATGAAGGGTATCAAAGAGGTCTCAAGGGGTCATCATAAAAGGGCTGAATGTTCATGAATATCCAAGGCCATATCTAGATAATGTTACATATTGTCTCACTGTCTCATGACCTGCAAAAATAAATGGTATTTAAGTGGTGATACTAAAGACGTGTTTAGAGACATAGTGGTCACATGCTCTTTCCAGTGTTTATGCGGTTCATACCATAGACAGGAAACAAATGGTTTTCACTGCAATATTTTTAATCACTTGACGGTCCTGTAGGTAAAATCCCATTCCATTTTGTAGCTTGTTTGTGTCATTAGAGAAGGGGACTAAGCACACTGAAACTGGAACTGACCAAATGAAAAGTCCATTCCAAATTGCCAGAGACACCTGCAGAGGCTCACCAGACAACGGCAGATGTGTTTTGCATGTACTCGGCCTCATCAGTGAGAGGCTGCAAACAGGAGTTCGGGTGAGAACAGCCTGCCCCTGGGTCTCCCACTCATGCACTCCAATGCTACCTGTGAAAAGTAACTTTAGTACCTTAGCTGTACTCTGTGCTTCCCCCTGTTTAAATGAACATGAGCATTTTTATATTATTAAACTATAACTAATAAAGGAAATGTGGCAATTGCATGTCTGGCAGCAGAATGGAATTCAGTCACCATAAAAACACGATTGCCCTAGCCCAGAAATTGTGCTCAATCCCATGACCTCATCCATGGATGAGCACACACCCAACTATGAGACATAACAGAGGACAACTCTAGAATGACCAAGTAGTGTACCCAATGATGCTTTCGCTACTGTCCGCAGGAGGTGTGAATAGAGACGAGAGAAAGACAGCAAGAACATGATAGAAAGGGGTATAGAGGGCACATATCCATATGAAGAAAGTGGGAGAGCAGACCCAGGGCTGAAATCCATGCTGCATCCGCTGGGCAGACACTTTGCTAAGCCAAACCTTTGTACAGTATGGTAAATGGGCACATTATGCCTCTAGGTAATATAAATGCTTTGTACTTGCTATGGAACGGTAACAGTTTTTGGTGATATTTGCACAGATTGAGGTAATGGATTAACATTACTGTATCTCTTATGTCTCAGCGCATATCTACAACAACCATATCTATTTTAATTTAGGTTTTACAAAAAAGGGGCAGTGCATGTCCATGGGGGTTACCATCAAGTTGCCTCATGTGCCTTAAAAAAGAAGCATGAAAAATGAGCTCATGTACTGAGAGCAATGGACCAATGGTTCTGGTTAAAGAAACGTCCCACTCTGATGACCCCACGGCTTCGACTACACAATGCCATTGTTTAGACAGACAGAGCGTCACTTCCTACCAGCAGAGTCTTGGCCAAGACGTTTTCAATGAGCTTGAAGTCGTTGCGCAGCTGTTTATTCTTGGAACTGGTCCCTTCCATCTCCTCATCGGCGTAGAAACGGAAGAACTGAGACTCATCTTTGAACTCGCTCTTCTCCAACACTGGGAACCACAGAAGGAAAATTGACAAAAAGGTATTAATAGGAGCAGACAAGTGTATTCCTGTTCCAAAAGGACATAAGAGCAAAGGAGAGTCTTCCAAGCAGTCTCCTTGGCGTATTTTCAGCAACAGAAACTAGAACAGTAGCAACTCTCAGGATTTTGGAAAAAGAAACAACTTATTTTAAAGTTAAAAAGCAAAATCTTACCCAAATGAAATAGACAAAATAACTCTCTCGTTTAAAAAAACATTGGTCCTTACGTACTAAATTATTTCCCCACAAAGAGTAAAAACTCTTTTGCCACAGCTTCTAATGCAAAGTTGAAAACCTCACAAAATATTTGGTATCACAATTAATACCGGAATCCTGCCTTCATGGCAATACAAAAATAAAGAGTGTATTGAAATTATTTTCGTTCGTATATTTAAAAGCCGTGACGCTGCATGCACGGAAACATCCATCGCACTTTGAACAACGAGTACACAGAAATTGACTTAGAATCACTACAAAGGATTCCCATTTGTTGAGTGTCTCGTGGTATTCAAGTTTCAGTTGCATCACAGACAGAATGCTACTGAAAAATGAAAATGGGACAAAAACTACACAACAGCAATAAGAAAAAAATAGTACACAACTGTGTACAGCAGTGGCAAGCCCACTGCTATAGATTATAACACATACAGCCCATGTTCATTGTGACACAGGCTTCGTTTAACTGAAGATGCACAAATAAGCTGAAATGGTATAGGGTTGCCTGTGTTCCCGTATGGGGTATATCTGGATGGCAGATCAGGCTAGAGTTGTTCCTTTAGGGGTAAGAAAAACAAAGATTTGTACATTGCTGGCTGCTTCCCAAAGTGGCACACTAGGTGAAAACCACAGGATTGCAAAGTGGACCTCATTGACACTGGCTCAGATTCATTCAAGCATTTTTACATCATTGTGCAGAGCAGAGGCCCTTGGTGTGATGAGTGTGCCCAGATGTGGGTTTGTGCTCAGTGCCTTCAAACTCTACCTCATCAGTGACGCCAAGTTAAGCTTAAACCGGTCTGAAGTTGCTCGCGTTCCTGTGTGCATAGAATCTGCCACTTCAGGCTGAACTGTAAGGATGGGGACAGGAACAAGACTGATTTGCATGTGGATGGCTGCTGCTTTAAGTGGCAAAGCGGGTGAAAAATGATGGACTGAAATACAGGCCTGATCTACCGCCAGTTGCTGAGATTAATTCAAAATATAATTTCACTTTGTTGTATGTTAACTAGCGTTTGGATGCTGCGCAACTGCATGTTTTAACTAGCATCTTATAGCGCCCAACTACGTTTCATTAACTAGCATTTGTGTAGCATGCAACTGCATGTTTTTAACTAACATTTGTATAGCACTACAGTATCACAGTGAGGCCTCATACCACTCGACTGTTCATAGAAAAACCATGCCACTTTGTATGTTTGGTGGGAAGGGTAAAGTAGTCATATAATCTACTTGTTAAGGGTGGGGAGGCGTTCCTACGGTTTTCACATGCTTTGAAGTTGTGCCAAACTTGAATGCTGCTGGAATGCATGCACAAGTTTATAGAGCTATGGGAGCACTTATCCTATGTACATATTCGAACAACAGTAGCATGGTGGACGTGCTAACCCCTCCTGGTTATGAAAGTGGTGTGACTCGCACTAAGATAAACCCCACATACATGAGTCGATGGGTCCATCCAGAAGTGAAGAGGACACAGTCATGGAAATCCCAAGACAACTTAGAAAAGTATCGTTGGTTCCACCCAAAATAGTGAAGGTGCAAACCGAGGAAATCCACAGACGCCCAATGCAGATGGAGTTTATACCCAGAAGTGGTGATTGGAAAAATCACTAGTGAAGGCTACATTGGGGAATAGCCCGTGGAAGGTAGGAAGCAGGAACATGGAGAAAGGGGCCATGCAGGGAAAGGAGGAAGTAAAGGGAAGGTGAAGAAAAGAACAAGGATTATGGATGTAGGCCCTTTTCACTTACTACAAGGCTCAAACAGGGAAGAAATGATCAGATGACGCCTTTCACCTTTCCTGCTTTCTCTTGGACACGTGGCTTGATGGTTTGGGAAGAGGCGTAGTATGGGAGCATAATTTGTGGATTTTAACAAAAAAATGTTTCTAGCTCAAACGGATCGAAAGTTACTAAAAACAGTGCCACACATGTTGCAGTGCAGTGGCAGGCCATTTTCAAAGGTTAACTGTTCCCCTTTCAGTTTCTGATTGCAGCGTTTATGCATTTAAACTGGCTAATGAGATAAAACCTTTACACGGCCATTGTTACATGTGTATAAATGACAGACTGCCACAAAATGGACATGAATATGCCACACAATTTGTCTTGCTGAATAATTTAGTCAACCTCGTCAGAAAAGTTGGTCCTTTTTGACACCTAATTCCAGTGGCTCAGAAAAGGCATCAATTATTTGTTCACTGTAGGTAATGTACAAATGTATAATAAAAAGAGAAATAAACTTGTTAAAAAAAAAACAGAAGACCAACAATTCTTATGTGTTAGGCGACTGTGCTCAGCCCAGCCGTTGTATTAGGATTAAGTGTGGAGTAATTGCTACCCTCTAAGCGGGTACACAGCGACAAAAAACATGCTTCATCGGAAGCCTTACTCTGCTTTGCTAACATTAAGAAAACTCAAAGTGCTTACTTTTGCTCCGAGAGTGGGCTGTAAAATTGCATTTAATGCTCCATTAGCAAGGAAGAAATTTTACACAGCCTCGTGACAGCCGCCCTGCTATGTACGTATGTTCTCTTATTTGAGTTTCCAAAAAATCCTCAAACTAAAACTCCCCAGCAGCCATTTAATGTCTTGTTTGTCAAGTCTAATAACTGCCATTTATACCAGCAGGCTAACTCTGTTTGCCATTAAATACATTGCGCAACTGGCAGATTTTGGCCACTAGCATACTGACTGAGAAGGTTGGGATGGAGAAGTGGTTTAGGAAGGTGGAGATGGGGACGGAACCACCAGAAAGGGTTTTCGGGCTGGCGGCCATTAGTCTGCGTGGGGAGGGCTGACTCGGATCTAGGATTGTTGATGTGGTGAATTTAAGGGTTCGTGATAATGGATGACATTTAATGTATGTGCCTCATACTTACAGTGTTACATTTTGAGTTTTGGTATAAAACCTAATAAGAGATTTTAAAAAAATGTTTTGTAAACTGGCTGGAAGAAGTGCCAGATAGGCACAATCTTAGTTAGTGGTATAGCTTAAGCTTGTAGTTATCAATTATTTTTAGCTAACAGTAAAACATATTCAAAGGCAAAAAGGGGTGCACAAAGATAACATCATCTAGTTATGATATAAATTCCTACAAGAGACATATCAACGGAAATAATTAGAAGATCAAATTATATAAAATATAGAGACAATTCAATTGAACAGGAAAGATTAATAGACCAATCTACCGAAAAGTGGAATGGGTCAATAGAAGTGTAACTTGAATTAGCCTTCCTAGTTAACAAACTCACTAGTTGGTCGCTGCCATTGAAGAAGGGCAGCCAAATCATTGCCACAGCTCAGTGTAAAACAGTCGGTCTTTGCAATGGAAAAGCAGTACCCCATTCCCTAACCAAATCTTTATGCTTCATATGGGCTAAAAAGTCAATTTATTTAATGAACCTAAATTGGACTTAATTTACTATACAATACTATACTTTACTAGGCACTTATAAAGCGCATGGCTCCTCAACGGGCCTCGCAACACTAAATGGCAGGTCCGTTACATAGTACCTTCTAAAAGAAGAATACTACTCAAAATAGATAGATCTTAAGATGTTTTCTAAAACTGAGTTGTTCCTTGATCTTTCTTAATGGTAGTGGTAGAGTGTTCCGAAGTTTAGATGCCAGGTATGCGCATGAGCGGCAACTACTTCTTGCTTTCTTGACTATGGACACTGTGAAAAACCTCTGATCAGCAGTTCCTAGAGGTCTTTAAGGGCTGTAGGAGCTTAGCAACCATTGTAGAAGATGAGGGTTTGGTTTCACATTTCCCAATGGGCTATACATAGAGATTTGAAATGGATTCTCTTGGATACTAGCAGGTAGTGAAGGGAGGCCAGGGTACAGGTGACAAAATGGTGTTTTGGAATTTTTAGCAGAATGCGTGCTGCAGCATTCTGGGCCACTTGGAGTCACCTAAAAACAAAAAGAGGACTGCCCAAGAATAGTGAATTACCGTAGTCCAGGTAAGACCGCCTTTATGGGATTCAAATTTGCACCATCCTTGGGGGATTGACATTGTGCATGTTTTACTTCCCAATGACATGATAGAGTTGATCCCCTGTCCTGGCATTAGATCTGTAACAATCTCTTTGCTCTTGTGGTGCAAAGGAGCAAGAAGTAACCTTCATAACCTCTGAACCCAAGAATAAAAAAACAAGGCTAAGTGAACAGAGGGGTAAGCTGCTTTCCCAAATTAGCACCCATGACTAGGGAGCACAAAAAAGTTGCTAAGTTAAGGCTGTATTCCTGATTCACAGAATCAGAACTGCAGGACTTTTACTCTGGCAAATGGGATTACACAGAAAATTAAATTCTGCCAGGATGTTGAAACTTAAACACTCACAATTCCAGAGTTAAGCAGGGGCATGTGGACTCCACTGTGGGTCCACTTGGAAAAGTCAGAGAACAACAATTCACCAATGCTCTGTAGGTAGTTCCCCTCTGGAAAGACATGACGATTACCCCTGGCAGGGATCTCCACTAAATTGACAGGGGCATTTCCTCACTGGGAAAAATATGTCCCCTATGGGCAAACAACATCCAAATGTAATTTGCAAATTCACACTTGTGTGGCGTTTGCACATCCCAAACTGAATACGTCGTTATAATTCTGCATGATGAAACACTTATTAAATTAAATTACTGACAGACTTTCATTGCTTATTTTTTATTTATCAGTTCTAAAAAAAAAAAAAAGTTGTTCCAAAATGTCAGTACAACCCTGCAGAAGGAACTTTCTATATTTTTTATTAGGTCCTTTGTCAATTAGGTGCATAGATAGTTACACTTACTGATTAGTAGGAAGAGATTTTGAACTTTGAGCAGATATGCAAAGTTTACTGAGGGACCTTAGACATATCACATATATATTACACTCTGTTTCGCTCATCTGTACTCTAGCTATTGAACGTTATCAAAAGAAGTGGTTTTCAAATGCCCTGGTGTAATATAAAGGTTTCTTTAAAGAATACCCCTTGAGCAGAGATGCTACGGGACAGCAAAACACAGCACATGCACAGGGAATGAAAACAGACTTCTTCGGAGAAGGTTGTGTCAAAACGAAATGCAGCAGACGTCACTAAGGATGAGGCAATATGGAAAATACTTTAACTATGCTTGAATTTGTTCTAGATATCAATATTGTGTATTTATTGATACAATTACAAAATATACATATAGTACAGAGGAGAACTCCTGACAGTGCTTAACCTTACACACTCCATCCACTCTAGGGCACACACCGACCCCTGCCCCTACAACTTTTTCAACCTGGGAACTAAGGAAACAGGCACAGAAATCACCAATATTCTCAATGCCTCCATCACCATGGCAACCTTCCCCAACAGATGGAAACACACCGAGGTCAGACCCCTCCTGAAGAAGCTCTCAATCGATCCCAGTAAACTCAAAAAATCACTGCTCCCATACACAAACAAAGTCCTGGAGAAGGCCATTAACCACCAGCTCACAGATCACTGGGAAATAAACAACTTGTTTGACCCCCCTCCCAATCTAGATTCAGGGCCAACCATAGCATGGAAACAGCCTTGATCGTGGCCACAGACATCAGATCCTTCCTCAACCATGGGGAGACAGGAGCCTCCTCGACTTAGCAGCAGCCTTTGACACTGTATCGCACCACACCCTCCTCAACAGGCTCCATAGCATCATGCCCTCAAGTGAGTCGCCTTCCTTCCTCACAGGATGAATGCCAAAGATCCACCTTCCATGCTTAACCTCCGAACCAAAGAGCTTCATCTGAAGTGTACCCTAAGGATTGTCCCTCAGTCCCACACTATTAAACACCTACATGATCCCCCTCTGCTGACATAGTCAAATCCCACAGGCTCAATATCATATCCTACGCAGATGGCATACAAATGTTCTCGCTCACCGAAGACCCTTCACCACCAGAACAAATTTCTGCAACACCATGACCAGTGTCACCGACTGGATGTAGATTCAACTGCCTTAAGTTCCAGATGGAAGTGCTGATCTTCACGTAAAATAGTTCCATATGAGACAACAGCTGGTAGCCACCCGAGCTCTGTCCTACACCCACCCCAACAGATAATGCCCGCAACCTTGGCATCATCCTCAACAGCGAACTTACCATGAAGTGGCAAAACAACGCAGTCTCCTTCTCCTGGTTCCACACTCTCCACATGCTACGTAGAACCTTCAGATGGATCGCTGACGGCACCAGGAAGGCCAACACCCAGGCCCTCGTCATGAGCCAGCTACATTACAGCAACACACTCACACCGGCATCTCCACTCAACTCCTCAAGAGGCTCCAGACCATACAGCACACAGCAGCCAGACTCATCCTAGACATTCCCAAAAGGGCCCGCTTCACCCCCCACCCCAGGACCCTTCACTGGCTCCCCATCCAGAAAAGTTGCCAGTTCAACATTCTTACACATGCCTACAAAGCCTTACACAACGAGGGACCGGTCTACATCAATTACCGCATGAAGTTCCACAAACCCACCAGACACCTTCCCTCCACCTTCCTGGCCCTCACGCACACCCTCACATTCACCCCAGCCACAGTGGTGGTCGTTCCTTCTCCTACACAGTCGCCAAGACCAGGAATGACCTGCCCTTCCCCCACCTACGAACATCACCCTCCTTGGCCGACTTCAGGAAGAAACTTAAGACCTGGCTCTTCGACTTAGACCTTGCAACCTCAGCTCCCAGAAATACTCTGGTGAGCCAGTGAGGCCCACTGACATTCATTTTTGGGGACCAGCACTTAAGTTTTTTCTCATCATATATAAGGCGAGACCAAGAGAGGGAAAACACACAAACAGGAAGGAAGGCAGAAGAGAAAGACGGAAAACTGTCACAAATGGAGAAAAAAGGAATCTACAAGAGTGAGATCAAGGGGCAGGGAGTGTCTGGAAGAGGATTAAAGAGGCCCGAGAAGAATTCAACAATAGGTATCCCTGATATTCGGTGCATGGTCATTTAATAGCATCGCATTGGGTTTCTGAGCAGAGATTTGGGCACCGGCACTCTTTCTTTTCCAAATTAAACACTGAGCAAAAATTGAAATCGGCCCAGACATTAACAGTGACGCTGCCACAAGGCGGGAACCTCTAATTGAACACGTGCAGCGCTGAGGAATGCTATAAGGAGAGTAAGAGACACCCTGACCCAAAAAACACCACTCTAAGCAGAAATGGCTGTTATTGAAATCTCTACGTGCGTCGACGGCAAAACGAAACTAGTAAATTGCAGCTCACACCGTCACTTAAAAGCACGCACTAAGTCTGGAAACCACAGCAGAAAACCACCATCTAAAATAAGAAGGAGAAATGAGAGGGTGGAGCAGACCGAACTAAAACCAATGCCAACGAGTGAAATGAATGCTGGTAAATTCTACAGTATTATGGGAGGGTGTGGCCAAGCAGGGAAGTCACCCCTGAGATGGGAGCTTTAGGCGCTGCCTCCAGCGGCCATCAGGACGCTCAGTGAGTTGAATGCTAATAACTGACACAAACTATGATACGAAGGTTATGAGTTTGAATGCAGCCTTCGAGCCTTACAAGGTCGGTAAATTGAGCACTGCAAACTAGGTAATGTAAACACGGGTTATTTACAGCGCCTGCAAGTGTCAGGTTGGTTTATGAAGCACTATATTAAAAAGGTTGTTTTTAAGCATTATTCAGATGCAGTCTGAGATGGGGGAGCGTAATCCAAATTTTCGCCTTTCACATTTACTGAATTTTAAGCTCGCATTGCTTAGAAGTAGAAATAAAGGTCATTTAAGCCGTTTGAATTTGAGTTTCAACTGCAAAAGTGCAACGAAGATGAGAGTTGAGTACCTGATTAGAAGCACTCGTGGGCGGAGGAAAACAGAAAATCTAGGTCAACTAAACCTGTGCTGCTGTTTTTAAAACCAAATCTCGTTACGATTTCCCCCTAAGTGAGTATCCTGTCGCATGCCCCGCAATACTTTCTGTTTTACAATCACACACAGAGTTAACCAGTTGCTAAGAACTCCAAATCCATTATATGGGAATCGTCTTTTACCTTTACCATCGTTCTTGACAACATCACTGAATGGCCACAATTAGGGGTGTAAGGTTAATACACAGATTAGGGTTTGCAGTTAAAACCTAGAACAGGGTGGTCAGCATTCGCTTGCCCATTCTAATACTTCAATAGCTAATTATTAGTCCTGATAGGCTAACATAATAGTTTTTACTATAGGTAGCAGCCCAAATCCTATCTGTTGTTCATGCATGATTTTCTTCATTTGCAATATTTATACAGTCAAGGAAGGGAGCAGGTATCCTTACCTACTGACCCTGAGCGTGTCTCAGACTTGACAGGACCAGCTGTGCAGATTTCATCTTACTGTGGGCCCGATCATGACTGGTACACAAATTCGAGCCAAATTACGCACCTCCCTCATTCTAGGGCAGGACGTGCAAATTAGAAGGTTTTCAATCTGCAAACAATTTGACTTTTCATATCCAGAAATGGGCAATCACATGCCATCTGTCCATGATTCAACCAGTTCCTAGGTGCATAAAATTATATTTTGCACAATGTGTCCACACAATTTGCAGCAGCTTTTTCCTGTTCTAAAATGGAGAGTAATCGCCCATCATTTGCACCCAGATTCTAACTAACAATGGGTCCTTGGCCAAAAAGGAACTTGGCAGACCCACTGGGATTAACCTTAAGGGCCTGATTTAGAGTTAGGTGGACAGATGCTTTGTGATAATCGTATATCCAGTCCACCTTCTTATATGCTCTATTGGACATAATGCATTTCTAATAAGGCGGGTGGAATATCCATCACATTTGTGACAAAATAACCTGTCTCCTAACTCAAAATCAGGCCCTACGATTGTTTTTTAGTATAAGGTTCTGGGCAACAACAGGGATATTAAAAGCTGGTTTTAATTGTGTATTTTTATGTAACTGAGTTATGGTACACAGGCCATGTACAGTAAGAAATAAGGATCAATTACCATGATGCATGAAGCCGTTATTGCAGAGTCCAACGCCCAACGCGACAGCTTCCTCTCTCGTCTGGCAATCACCCTGGTAAGGAGAAGACACTATCATAACTTAACTTCAATATCAAAACAAGAGCGGCAATTGCATGTTGAAAGACCACTCTTAACACAGTCATTCATTGCTATATATAGGCCCTCGCTCCTCCCACAGGACTTGGACAAAGGCACGGGCTTCTGAAGACGCCGGAATTACCCGCAGACTCATCGAGGTAACCAAATATAGAAATGTTCTTAGTGACTGCTATGATAACTAGATGTGGACTTGAGTACCAAAGCAGACAGGAAGCATGCATTCTTCAAAGGACAATCATAATGAGCGAAAACACATTAAATATCGCTGCAGTGTTGGCCGCCTAAAAAAGTAGGTCTAGCCCGTGTGATGGTTTGCATTTGTATTATATCTTTTTTGTTCTGCTATTCCGGTTTGTCTTCTTTGGTGGGATTGTCAATTTCTATTTCCAGTAAAGCACAGGGTGACTTTTTTTTTGCACTTGTATGTTTTTTAAGAAACAGGCGATTGAGTTTTGTTTAATATTTTTAGGAGCGACTGTTCACTTTTTAGTGAAATTCAGTTTTCGCCACTCACTTTTGCAAAGGTGAGAAACTAAGCAAATTCACGAAATTTGCCACCGTTGCAAAACTTTGTCTGCAGGCAAATATCCCTGGAAAAAATAGTTTTGTGGAGATCTTTCCCTCAAAAGAGGTTTTGTTCTCTTTTTCTCTCCATAAAATCTACTTTATGCAGGACATTCCAGCCGCTATATACTTTTAAAGCTACATCGACTTCGTACAGTTGGCGAACTTCAAAAATGAAAACAACTTCATGGAGTTTACCAAAGCCAGCGTTGCAAACTTTGTCATTTCTCGAGTTGTATTAAGAACGAACGGTCACCATACAATCTTGCAACTGCCTTATGCATCGAACGTGGACATATCTGTGCTCCCTTCTCTTTACACCAGGGTCCAGTGTGGCCCCTAAGTTTCTCAGATTTTACACTGACTGCAGAACCTGTACGCAGTGGCCCTACACTATATGATACTGACTGCAAAGCCTAACTTTCAGGCTCCTCTTCCTTTGCACTGATTGCAGAGCCTGACTTCTAGGCTCCTACCGATTACAAGGACTCCAAGCCACTCAATGTTACACTGACTGCAAAGGCTGGCCTCTAAGCTCGGTTCTCATCTTCAGCCAACACACTGACAGCTGAGCCGGACCTCTTGGCTCATCGCCCATTACACGGACTGTAGAGGTAGGTCTCTAGGCTCCTTTCTCCTCCTCTCCCCTTAGACTGACAGCGGAGTCTGTCCTCTAGGCTCCTTTTCATCCAATAACTGTCGACCCTGCCCTCTACTCTACTCTACTCTCCCTCTTTTCCCCTGTTACACTCACTGCAGGATCTGGCCTCTTATGTAGTTACAAAAAGGAGTTTGAGCAATAGGTTGTAAATGGAAATGTCGCTGAAGGACCTGAAGATCTGGTCTTCTTTTTTGGGATGATCTCGGTTTGCTGGTAGGATGCTGATCTGAGAGAAAATGATGGCGCGGTGATGGGTCCCGTCCAGGGCTATGGGTGATGTGCGTTCAATTGTTGGTGATGTTGTGAAGACAAGATTGAAGATATGGCCTTTTCTGTGTGTTGGTTGGGAGAAGCACCGTACCACAGAGTGTGTTCATAAGAATGAAGAGGGTTTCTCATATTTTGAGCTTGTGTTGTCTCGGAGGTTGAAGTCACACAAGAGGGTAGTGTGGGTGTGCCAGATGGATGAGGTAGTGAGGCCGACCAATATTTCATCAATGAAGTCCTTGTCCTGCTTGAGAGGCCTGTGTATGAGGTGGAAGGTGGAGGTCCGATGTGCAGAAAGTGTGATGCTGGGAAATGCAGTGATCTTCTTTAAGGTGAAAATCAATGACAGGGAATTAACCCACTTGACTGGCTTCTTCTTTTAAAGATGGTTTTGGTGGGGAAACAAAATATGTCACTTCATGTATAGATGATACTGGAAAATGCAGTGATGTCACTTCCGATGTAGTTGGACGGTGGGTAATGAAGTCTGTTTGCCTGCCTTATTCTTTTAAAGGTGGTTTTGGCAGGAAATCAGTGATATAATTTTCCCTGGAGATGGATGATGGGGTAAGAATCCCACTTAAAGCCAAACTTGTGTCTCTAACATAGATGGCTGAGAGAGTGCATTTACTTACCTATACTTTTGTTAAGCATTGTTTGCAGCTTAACAGCTGCCTCGAATTCCTTAGGGATTAGAAAAAGAATAAAAATAGCTAGCAGTCCACTGGTTGAGATGGGGTGGCCTTGGTCTGCAGCAGTGGTCAGAAGAACGGCTGCCGCACTGTAGAGATCTATTGTAGGAGTAACTAGTTATAGACTCAAAACTGCACACAAAACTATTTCAATCTACTTATGGTCTTGCTGTGGTTATGTAAGATAGAAGGAGGTCAGTATTGGATGTCAAAAGGTAGGTGAAAGGTCAGATATGCTATTGATACTAACCCACTAAATGTAACAGCCTCAAAGGGGCCACAAAAAACATCAGGCCAGTTTTCTAAATAGACAACCATGTCCCAGACACGGGGCTCCCTCTCACTGAAGAAAACTGCGAGGAGGAGCTCTGGCGAATTGCTAGGTTTTGAGTTTTACCCTAACTGGGTTTCAGATTGGGATTTGCCAATGTCCTCCGGCAGACAGTTCCAGAGAACAGAGACCAGGTTGCAGAAAGAACGGCCACCCTGACAATCTATTTTATCCCAGGATTCACCATATGAAGATCACTGGCCAGTCGCAGTTTTCACACAGGCTGGTGGAGTGTGGCCAAGCTACAAAGAGGTTTGGGGTGACTGCCATGAAAAGGCCTAAAAAAGAGACAGTCTTGAAATTAGATCCCCTTTTGGTGGGGAGCCAGTGACAGTCCAATAGTTGCATGGAGATGTGGCAAAGTCTGGGACTTTTGAGCAAGAATCTGGCTGCCAAATGGTGAACCACTTGGAGCTTCTGGATCAACGCTTTGTCGCGGTCAAGAGCAGTAGCAGGCAGCCCTGAGCTCTGCTCTGTGTATAAATGTAGCACAAGATAGAGCTTGCCCCTACTTCGCATCCCAGAGGCAAACTTGAACCTCGCAAAATTAGAGTCCAGTCTACTCCCATGGCGAAGAGCTGAGGCGCAGCCAACCTGCAGTTCTTGGCAGAAGCCCTCCCTTCAAAACTGGAACAAATGAGCTCATTATATTAAGTAACTCACGATAATGTCGTTCTTCGAGCTGCACTCAAATGGGCCTTGTAACCTTTTTCTGCATATGAAATTAAATAGTGGCTTTAAAACATATATTGGGCCCAAGAGATCTTTAAACCGTCTCTAGTTTCTGTACATCTCTACAGAGAGAAAGGATGCTACTGGCTTACAGGTCCCCACCCCTGACATACAGTCATTTATTTAAGGTGAACTTGGGGGAAGCAGCACAAAGGTTTTTCAGAACGGTGTTTTAAAAAATATTTTTCAGCTCCCAGAGCCCCTTAAAATGTAACGCCCCTTAAATATGTAATTACAAATATTTTCAATCAAATATTAGTAAGGAATTGCACTTGAAAATGTAGCATACATTTTGACTACAACCATAGTGTGTGATTTGCAGCTATTTTTGAAATATCATTAGCTTTACAGGCAACAAGACACAAATTGTTTGGGATTGTCAACCTACCACTACTCCACCAAGCTATATATTGCTATTGGATTTTAAAGCAGTCAGGACTGACTGCCACCCACCTATGTGTTTCACCAGGTAGGAGGAGTACATATTTACTTCCTATATCATGTGAAACCAGTGCATAATTTGCACAAAAGAAGGTGCTAGGACGCTCCTCAGGAGTCCATTATCATTGCCCCACCCTACGCAGCCAATGATGGTTCCAACATAACTACTAACCATCGCGCTCCTACAATTGCTACAAGGCCACCTAGCGCTGTAACAATGCCACGGGCATCAGATTTTAGTCCTTTTTAATTTCAGATAGAATTAGTAAACATCTGTTGTGCTCATCTCTAAATTAGACAAACGGAACCCCCATGTGTGCAGCTGCTGACAATCAGGTGCTCTGCTGAGCACCTGAAACCACCAGCTCAAATTAAGCACTGGTTAAAACACTTTTTTTAAAAAAAATTTATTCTACTCACCGAGGTGGAGTGTGGATTAATGCAAAAACAACAGAAGATGGATGAAATGCTGAACAATGCAAACACTCACCCCCAGTCACAGATCTGGGTTTAATCCATCGTTCTTTTGCTCACCATGCCATTCCAGATCAGACCCAGCCATATGCAAATCAGTCTTGACCCTGTTCCCCATGGGAACAGTCTAGCCAGAAATGCCAGACCAGGTTCTCCCTGAACCAGAAACAAGCAACCTGGAACCGGTTTCAGGGTATCACCCTTCATCAGCCAGGCTGAAACCAGTCCCAGGATGCTTGTTTCCGTTCCAGGGAGGTCCTGGCTTGGCAGTTCGGGCTGGACTGTTCCCATGAGGAACAGGGTCAAGACTGTTTTGCATATGGCTGGGTCCAAACTGGGGTGGCATGGTGAGCAAAAGAACGATGGATTAAACCCAGATCTGTGACTGGGGGTGAGTGTTTGCATTGTTCAGTAGTCTGTCCATCATCCTTTTGTGTTGCTAAAGTCGCCCTAAGTGGGAAGGGTATGCCCAGATGTGGGTCTCTTGCTCACTGTGCCACTGGATTCAAGCTAGCCTGGCTGATGAAGGGTGAAACCCTGAAACCGGTCCCAGGATGCCTGTTTCTGGTCCAGGGAGGACCTGGCTTGGCAGTTCGGGCTGGACTGCTCCCATGAGGAACAGGTCAAGACTGATTGCATGTGGCTGGGTCCAAACTGGGGTGGCATGGTGAGCAAAAGAACGATGGATTAAATCCAGATCTGTGACTGGGGCTAAGTGTTTGCATTTTTCAGCACTCCGTCCATCATCCTTTTGAGTTGCTGGAGTGTGGATTAAACCTGTTGACTGATAGACTTGTCAAAAGCCAATCAAGAAACTCAAGTAGAAGGCATGGTGTGTGCGGACTCTGATCTTCAGAAGTGTCTCAGTTATGAGATCAGAGCATAGCAAAATATGTCTGTATTATGGAATTATTATCCCCATCCTGTGAATTTAGCCTGCCAATATCATTCAAATGGAATACAAAAATAAGGCAAAGGTAGAAAAGCAATTTCCTTTTCAGACCAAGTGGAAAATCACCTTTCCCCTTCCACTGGAAATTCAGCTCAAAACATCAGTATTATTTTGAGACGTTCTACTACAAAAACATTTTGATAGGAAGGTGAGGGTGAGTTAGACAATTAAAAAAATACAAATAATTTCATGAGATTGAATATGCAAATCAGAATTCTTTGTCAGTGGCAGGGATGTGAAGCAGATAGGCAGTGGGTGGATATCTGTCTGAATGTGGGCACCTGGGCGCTAAGAGCCCTATTGCTCTAATGCAGTCAAGCATTAGCCACTGTAAATTGCCCTTTCCCTGATTATACATGAGCCGTCCTTCTGCAAGGACCATAAACGTGGGCCAGGCACTAGCAGTCAACACTCTCTCACGAGGGCATTATACACTATTCTGCCACAAGAAGGGGCCAATGACGCATTATTAGTCTATCATTTGGCGACTCCAGTTACTGTGACGGCTATGTTTGTGGTTATAGCGAACCCTCCTCTTCAGGTTTTATTCTAACATTACCAGAACTAACAAGCAGTACTCATAAACTTACAGATTCAGCTATAGGTATATTGTTGGCTACACGCACTGCGTGAGAGCTACTGACTTCATTCAATGCTTAAAAAAAGGGCGAACACCTATCACACCTGTGCGAACCTTGTGCCACTGAGAACAATGTACTTTTTCAATTCCAAGCATATCTTTGAATTCATGTAGGGAGAGGGAGAGAGAGAAACCGACTCCTGAATTAATGTTTTCAGCTCTAAGGAAATGTATTACGTTTCATACCTGGGATATGAGCCAGTCCACAAGTTTACTTGCTGGGATCACAGATTTATATGTTTTCAAGTGGTGGTCTCGGTCTCTGGAAAGCAAATAATAATGTTAGAAAAGCCCTGTAATTCCCGCTTTATTGGTGCACAGCAGATCTTACAAGCTGCGTCAGAACGAATGGCGGAACCACCACCGAATCTAGTGCTGCCGAAAAGGCTAAATTTACGATGAGCAATGATTCACACAATATCTCACACACCCACTTCCCTCACACCTAAATCTACTCAGTCTCACAATTTATGATAGGGTTTTAGACAAAATGAATAAAAGTATGAGACATATGTCATTGGTATGTTTTTGACAGCAGACAAACATCCGACGGTCATATCAACCTCTCCAACAATGGCCCAGGGTGATCTACCACCAGAAGCATCCCAAGGAGCAGCTGCTAAACCTTGTGATCACAGAGTAAGCTGGACATCAGGAGTTTGGGGAAAATCACTGCAGTCATACAACAAGGTGATTTCTGTTACTGCAGTGTCCCAACCATGGCTGACACCCTGCTGAATTCAGCTTTCACAGTATAGGCATATGTTATCTGATATTATCAGACTGCTCCCTAATTTTAGTTGGCTGGTATCTGAAATTTATTTGCTCGCACTTTGTTAGCTGATTGGTGCATGATGTTAGTTAGCTGATACCAGATTTATTTTAACAAATTCCTATTATTTTTGGCTGATGGCCACTATCATTCGGTTGGTTGCGGGTTTAGGTGGTGGGCGTTATTCAGATGGTGTGTGATAATATTTGGCTGCAAGTAGTCATGACAGGAGCTCTTGTGCCAGCATGGGTGTCCTCCCTAAGTCCCAGCCCTTGTTTCCATACTGCCCCTACTGGGTTTTGTATAGTGCCAAGGGTTTTCATCATCAACCTTACAGGCCATGTGTTGACTCACTGTCCAAGTGCAAGTGAGAGGGCCAGATGGTTATTCTTTGTCATAATGTTACCTTCCCTCAGATACGACCCTTAGGGTTTTTCATCGCTTTCATGTTTGGGTCTGGAAAGCAGCATGGCGAAAATGTAGGATTACAGGCTTCTTACCTCAGTGATCACAGAAAAGTTCAAATTTAGCATCTCTTTCAAATGATTTTAGAATGAAGGTTGGGCTAGAGCATGTTCTGTAACCTTCCTCTTTAAGTTACTTCCTCATACAGGTCGGGAGTGATATTGAGTTTTCCAAGGTGTCCAACTCACCAACACCAACATACACAATAATGAAGCAGAGAAGTTGATGTGAAAATGTCATCTATCTTTTGCACATCTTTCCCTGACAGAGGACATGGACTAAAAATTGCTCTATGACATGTCCAGGACAAGACGAACAAAGCATTTCACATGGCCACAGTGTAGCATTTACAATGATCCATAAAGTGTTCCTTTTGTTTTGGTATGCACTCTTTCTACCTGAACTGAGTTTGTGGTGCATGTCCTTCCATTCCTTCTCATAAATTTGATAGTGTCCCACTGTTCGAGTTAAACAGCAATTTTCTAGCACACAATCTGTTACTGGAAGGTCTTTCTGTAGTTGGTGTATGACTTTCCAAATGTCTTCACAGACCACAGTCTGATTCACTTGCCATCTAAAATCTTTCAGCGTAACATTTTTTTTGGGGGGGAAGTCTATTCTGTTAGCTGATCTTGCTGCCCCGTCTCAAGGTAAGGTTTTGCTTGATTGGGGTAACCCAACACACTTACACAACTTTGTCACTTTATAGCTCGCAAGACTTGCATTCCATTTTCTATCCTCAGATTCTGTGGACACTTTGCCTTTCATTCACTTGTCTAGGAGGGGACAGTATCCTTCAGTGGTGGGGTGAGAGGCATCTAGCGCTCTGCCTGTCTGCACAGATCCATCACACTGTCCATTATATCTAACTAGTTTCCAGGCTCCACCGTTTTCCTACGTGCCTTAATCAGGGTTAACAGTGTAATTGAAGGTGCTTTGTTAAACCTGTCAGCCTTAGGGTGGTCTTCCCTCAAACTTTTTGTTTTTTTGTTTTCACCCCTCCTAATTTTTGCTGATCTCGTTTTTGCTGGCCTTAGAACTCTGTGCACGTTACCACTGCTAACCAGTGCTAAAGTGTTTATGCTCTTTCCCTTACACATGGTAGAATCAGCTTGGACCCAATTTGTATATTTAATATACTTGTGAGTCCTTAACAGAGTAGTACCCCATGTACCCATGGCCTGTAAATTAAATGCCATTAGTGGGCCTACAGCACTGACTGTGCCACCCACTTAAGTAGCCCTGTAAAACTCATCTCAGGACTATTGTTCCAGCATGTGTGAGTGCAGTTTTAAACTGCTCTTTCAACCTGGCAAAGAAAAACCTTTTGCTAGGCTAAAACTTTTCATTTTAATACATATAAGCACCACCTAGGGTAGACCCTTAACATCCCAGAGGGCAGGGTGCAGTATATTTAAAACGATTACATTCATTTTTCACTACTGCAAGGCCTACCTCTCCCGCTGGTTAACACTGAGCTTTCTTATTACATTTAATAAGTGATAATGTTCAATTGGGAACGGATAGACACTCCTTTTTGGTGTCTAAAGAATTGTAATTTAAAGTCCTCTTTAATAGCAAAGTAGGATTTTAAGTTACAAGTTTGAAAATGCCACTTCTAGGAAGTAGGCATTTTCTTGTTTCAACCACTCGATGCCTGCAGCCTTTTTACTGGGTCACATGACTAGGTGCAACTGGCAGTCGGTCCAGACAGTGAAACAAGGATGGGCCCTCTCTGACTTGATAAGGAGGTGGGGCTGTCACCTACCACACATACATATCACAAAGGCTCTGCCTGAAAACACAAAGGGCTTGTCACTAATCTTACATCCTAAGGCAAGCTGTTTGGCCAGGGCAGGAAGGAAGGGGATGGCTGACACTTTGTGGGTGAGGGTGGGGCGTGAGACCTCCAGAACCTTCTCCTACTTCAAAGTGGGCACCAGGTATAATGGACCCTCAAACCCAACTTTTCAGTACACTTCCAGCTCTGTGGAAGACTCAGAATAAGGGCTGCTGTGCTGCTTTGTTGCAAGGAGGACTGTCTGCTGCCCTGCTGCCCTCCTGCATGAGTGAGGAGTGGACCTTCATCTTGAACCCAGGACCATCAGAGTGACTCCAAGGGCTAGTTCACTTGCCTCCTGATAAGAGCCTTAGGGACAGAACAAGCTCCAACAACCTTCTCCCAGTACCAGGACTCTGCCAGCTGTGACTCCTTCCCTTCCAAGTGGTACCACCCCAGTACTGGACTCTTAGAAGTGGGCCTTAAGGTTCCCTGCCAGCCCAGCTGTGGTCCCAGCAAACCTGAGGCAGAACAACACATCACCTCCGAAAACGCAGCATCAAAACCACAAAATGACGTATTACCTCACAAAACTCTGCCTCGGAACCGCTGCATGAAGCATCTCCGACGCAGGCCTTTTCACCACAAGCCCCTCATCAACGGCATCCTGAACGATGATGCATGACTCCATACTTCAAGCCCTGCATCTTCTTCAGAACAAGCGGGTGAGCGAGGCATTTTGGACACAGGACTTTGCATCAGCCCCTCGTCTGCAGCATTCTCAAAGATGATGCAGGACCTCACATCGCAGCCTCGCAGGCCTTCAGAACCACCGCTGTGTGGCACATCTCTGCAGCAGGATCTCACAACGCTCCACAACCAGGATTTAAGGTATTTTGTTCAGCTGGTCTAACTGGGTCCCTGCAGCTGGCCTGCACATCATGGCGATTGGCCTGAACCTGTGACTTAGTTCTGGTCTAGCATGAGAAAATAACCACGATTGGCACTTTGTGCTTTTGGTGCTATTTTCACTTAGATCTCTTTGGCTCTGATAGGATTTTGTTGTTTTGGTCTTAAATGACTTGTTAAATTTTACTCTATTTTGCCAAACTGGTGTGGGATTTTTGTGTTACACTTCACTTTATTACTGTGTGAATTATTGCATTAATACTTTACACCTTGTAAGCCCGACTGCTCTGTGCCAAGCTCCCAGAGGAATGAGCACAAGTTAATCTAGGGTTTGCTCGTGGCTTCACCCTGACAACCAGTAACGCAATTTCTTTCATCATGGGATTACACCAGATTACTGCTCTCCCATCTGCCTCTCTGACGCACAGTCTTCCTGAACCAAAGGACGTTGGATGGATGGGACTGAGGCTCAGCAAAGTTGAGTCCAGAATTACATTGCCATCAATCTGTAGAACAGGTGGATATCTCCTGGAGCACCTCCTTAGTCATGCTCTTGCTCAAACAGGTTGGGGGTTGTACAATCAGTGCAAACTGCATACCACAGGACTGCATGACTGTTGTGATGATAATGCTTGTGTGTTGCTGTTAGTAGTGCCAAAGGAAGTGCTGAAATAGGGAATAGGGAAACTACTGATAGAACAGGTGAATTAAGATTGGTGATGGTGCAGAAAGTTAGTCTTTAAATCATGGCTCCCCAGGTAGGTGGTGTTTATCTGCTTCTCATTTCACATGGGCAGCATCACATTTGTAAAAAAGCTACCACTTCCTTTGGAGACTCAGTAACTTTTCAATTGTTTGCGACCACAATAACGGTCAAAAACAATTGATACATTCATTGTGAGTCGCAGTTAGCAGGACACACCCCTTTTATGCCCCCTCTTAATTGCGACTCAGAATGAGTCATAAAACCCATTTTGCGATTTAGAAAGGGGTTTGTGAATTGCAAAATGGGTTTAGTAAACAGCGAAAATACATTGTTGGTATTACAAACCCTGTGAGTTTAAAAAACAAATGTTTGCTACAGAAAAATGACATGGAATGTAAGACCCCCAGGTGTTAAAAATGTTTATGAGCTGTGCCCCCTTTCATGCAAACTAATGTTAATGGTGAGAACCAGCAACATTAGGAAGGCGACTCTCAGTCTTATCAAACAAAACATACTAAATACAGTTTCATTGAAAGAGAACTGCTGAAGCTGTAAAAACATAGGCCTTGTTAGTCATTCGTTGCAGAACTGAAAAAACAAGATAGGATGCGAACAGAGCTAGGACTGATAACGTTAACAACATCACCAATATATTCTGCACATTCTTCGTATTAGCCAGGATTACCCTAGCCATGCCAAAACAGAACGCATTTTCTTTTTATAAAAGTCGCTGAAAAATGTCAAAGTTAACCAGAAAAAACAGTGACCATTGAGTTCCATAAACAACGAATGTCATGTGTCTGATTAAGAAAATAATCTTTTCACCATCTAAGAAAATCCATCAAAAATAAAAGGACTTTGGAATTTTGGGAGCTCTATTAAAGCTAATGGAGCGTCAGGGAGACAGGAATGGCTGATAAAGACCTGCTGCTCCAACATTCTAAGTGCCTTCCTGCTTTTCCCCATTTAATGTAACATATTATATGAACAGTGTGTGGAAAACATGACTACATAACGTTATATCCCTTATGCCTCTAGATATAGCAGTTACTAGTGCCAGAAGTTCAGACTATAACTCAGTAGAGGGCCATTACCTACTGCCACAGCCCTTAAAAATGAGCCATAATTCAGCATTTTTATTCAAATGTGTTTCATGTTTTGCTGGTAAAAAGAACCCAGAAACGCAGATGCCTACCCACCGGCCCATGAATGAGAAAGATCCAGGACTTGAATTTTTAAACCAAGTATTCAGATGTATTGATACCCGCAGAATCCTTTACAAAGTATTGTGAAAAAACTACTTAATTCATTAAGATGACTGCCACGTAGGTGCCCTAATGTTCACTAGCTTTAACTGCAGAGGCTCACAATTGTAGTCCAGTGACTACATTCCTTGAATTGTGGCAACGAAAGGCACTAGTGCGCATATACAAGTGGGAATGGGAGAAGAACCCACCAATGCTCTGCAAACGCCTAAGCCCTCAATTTCAACATCTGTGCATGGGCATCATGCTAGTTTACAAAGTTAACAGAAAGTACTTCATTTTAGCTTAATAATCAAGCACTATATGACCTTGTTAAGGCTATGGAACACTGTAAAAATGACACACATTGAATAACTTCTTACTCAACAATCCAGAAAGTGCATTGACTGCACCAAATGGGTAGAAAAGCTCTCTATCAGTGTGTTAGAAAATGTCCTATTTTGCGTGGCCACCACTGATTTCTTTTTTGCAATGATGCTGCTAGTTTTTTCGACCCTGTGCAATTACAGACTTCTGTCCAGTCCCCAGTGTGTGTGCCCCGATCCCTATAACAGGTTGAAATTGGGTTAAACCTAATTGGCACAATTCATTTTTCTATAACGCCACAATATATGATGCAGAAATACACTGTGGGCATGCAAAGTTAAATGTCACCTTTGGATTGCAGCACCTATTGCACTATCCACTACAGTGGAAGTGCAAACATGGCTTCAGGCCAAGCCATTATAACCTGACTGCAGCAGGTTGAACCTTGCTTAACAGACCTGCCAAAAATCACTCTTTTGACTATTAGGAAACCCGGATATTAAACATTACATAAGTCACCCCTTAAGCACAACTTGCAGGTCACAATGTAGAGGACACAATATTTAAGATTGGAACATATGCTCCATAAATTGACATTGGAAATGGCATGCTCGACCAGTGACTAGGCCCAAAACAACATTGTCACTGGTCAGACAGTAGCAGGCACATAGGAAAAGCCAAAGTAGTCTATACTTTAACCTATAACTTTTAGCTGTACCAGCTACAGAATCCCTTTAAAGACTCATTTTTATTTGTAATACAAATTCAATCTAATGCTGGTGTTGGATTTGTATCATATATTTTGGAAACCTAACTTGAACCTGAAGATGCTGTAGGCTAATTTGCATTAAATCAGCAGTCACTGCCCAGCATGTACTTTGCCTGAATAAGATGTAAAAGAGGTAAGAAAACTGCTCCCAGAGTAGAGATTGTGGCTTGAGTGTGTGAAGGTGTTTTCTTTCTGTTGCATGCAGAACATTTTGGTCGACCGAGGTACTTAGTTAGCTTCAAGGGGGATTGTTCTTTTACAAGCAAAAGCACATGGAAAGGGCCAGCCTTTGTTCCCCCAGTCAAGCAGACAGTTTATCCTGGAAATAGGAACAGTTTGATGAAGGAGCTGGGTGATGTGGGGTGGATGATGTATGATGCTGAAGAGGAATGTGCCACTGGATGGGGATGTGGAATGTAATAAGGATGTAATGGACGGCTCTGATTACCTTTGTGGCAGCTAGTCTGGGATTATTGGTGTTAAAGGATCTCTGCTTCCATTGGGAACCCTTCACTTCATTCACAAATGGCGTTCTACTTTATCCCTGTTCGAAGACCTTTATCACAGCCGTAGTTCTGATTTTAGTATGAATGATTTCAATAACAATGTGAGCGACAATCTGTGGTGATAAAGCTCTTTGGAGCAATCCATGATTTATTTTGATAAGCGGTCGGACAGAACAGTTTGAGGTCTCTAAAAAGATCTTTAAAAGGGTAGGTTCAGATGTGTTACCCAACACCATGGAAACCACCCAAGTCTGCGAGGAGAGGTCAGGGCTGCATCAGTGCAGAGAGTACGAGCACTCCATAGCCCTGTGGAGACATTATACACTAATGAAAACACTGTGCTAGGCCACTGAATGTTTAATATAGAGCTCTCATACTTTGCATTGTTTTCAGTCTGCTAAAGACCACGTGTCCGTCAAGATTATCACTGCCATGACTGTACGTCTTAGGCGAGTAGTGCGGCCTGCCCCTAATAGCAGAAATAAGAGTGTTCACAAGTATTAGCACAAGGAGTCGAGACTAGCCCTGCTGGAAAATATATAGTTTCGCGTGAAACACAGAAAGAGTACAAACCATATTTTAATGGATGCAATTCCCCAGATTAAAAAAAAAAATACTTGGGAAGCACATGATGTGGTATCAGAGAAAGGTCTATGTTGCACGTTTTGGTGAAGCAGGCACACCTTAAAAAGTAGTGATGGTGGCTTTGCACTAAGGTAGATTCTAAAGAGACCACTGACTCCTTGTCAGAGACCTGCTATTTGTAAGTCAGACCAACAGCTCAGGCCCAGAAATCCAGCTCCTCAAAACGTGACTAATTCTACAGTATTGTGGCCACTGTAAAGATTTAAGATCTCAATGTAAATGAGTCTGCTCAGGCTACCTTTAATTCACTTCCAGTAATCGTTCAGTCCAACCGAGTCCTGCTGCTACCTTACAACGTCACACATCCCTACCCACCCCAGGGCCAAAGTGCACTCCCCTCCTTAGCTACTAATGCAAGGGTGGGGCCCATTATGGGCCACTTCTGTCTACATTTGATAACAAAAAGCTTAGAATTAATGCTATAAGAAAAAAGAAACAGGTTGATAGAAAAGGGAAAGAAAGATGAAAGGAAGGAAAGCTTAAAGAAATGTGGGAAGAGTGTAGAACAGATGGCTGAGTGGGTGGATGGATGAATAAATGAATGGATAGGTGAATGGACAGGTTAAAGGATGGCAGAATAAATGGAAATCCGAGCGGATGGATGGATGGCAAAAAGGACCGATTCATGAATGTGTAAGCTAAAGGATGGCTATAGGGAAGAATGCATACATAGATGAAGGATGTATGAATAGATGGATGGAATGGTGAAAGGTTGAATGATGGATAAAAATGAGTGGATGAGAGAATGCAAGAGTGAAACGGTGGACATCAGTGGAAGGATGGAAAGAACAAGGTATAAATGGGTAGATGCTTGGATAGAAGAGGCAAGGAAGCTCTTCTAGGGAGGGTTCAGTTCAGTGCAGGATATTTGAATTTGCCTCCTTTCTTTGCCCCCCCAAAGAATATTACTGGTAGCCAAAATACTAGAATGTATGACTTCACATTTAGTGATATCCCCTCCAGTCTTTCATCTCTTTTTACTTTGGCTCAGTGTAGTAAGTTGAGGGCCCTCTGTGGACCTTCACAGTGTATAAAAAAAGAATAGGTAGGAACAAACTGATAGTTCGTTGGTCTTTGCCATGCAGAAAATGGAAACTACATTCCAATGTATTTCTTTAGAAAAAATAAAAAGATATGGGATGATGATTACCTTATCACAGCACACACCTATCATTTTACAGCCTGTCCCTAACCAATGAGTGACCTTCTAATGCCTTAGTATTCTGAGGGTTAATTGCCCTTCAAGGAATGAAAAGAAAATTGTTAACTCTGCTGCCTCTCAGACAATAGAAAATATATACAAGTCTGGAAGTGAAAGGACAGATTGCACAGAAAACAGTGATAGGTGGGAATCTTTCAGGCCAAACAGTTTTTGCCAACATGGGCAAGTTAATTTGACAACTTCACACCGTGAAATAAATGTTATTGCTTTTTAAAAGACAATGCATGCATGTAGAGTAACTTGGCGCTCATGGACTAAAACAATTTTGGGGGTTTGTGAACCACTCAAAGTTTAACTCTGACTTAGGAAACCCACTACAGCTACATATCCCAGCTGATAAGTGGATCGAACACACAGAAGACATCTATGGCAGGCTGTGTTCCACTGTTGAACTCCATGATTTTCACTCAGTATTGATCCCTGTTTGCAGCTCTTCTCTTTCTCTTGATTGGAAAGAAGTAAGAGGTGCTATATCTTCTCTCCCTGGCAGTAACACTCCGGGTCCTAATGGGGTCCAGCTGGACCTATTCATGGCCATTATAGATTTGTGGGCTACAACTGTAACTATTTATTTTTATGTGGTTCTTAACTGTACTCTCTCTAGTACATGGTACAAATCAGTTATTGTCCCTGTATACAAGAAGGGACCGAGAGATGATCCTCAGTGTTACCGCCCGATTTCCCTGATAGATTCCAAGATCAAAGTTATAGGGCAAGTGCTTCCATTCAGGTTAACTACTTGGGCCAAAGAACACGGATGCTATCTGAGGTCCAGTAAAGCTGCAGGATAGGCCAAGGCACTATTTATCAGTGCATAAACCTGTACCTTTTATTTAATAAGTACACCGTGGCCAGATCCATAGCCGTACATTTGGCATTTATGGGCTTAAGCTCTGCTTTCGAAAGGGTCAATAGAGTTAAGTTGTGGACTATAATACTGGACATGGGGATTGACAACATTGTCACTTTTCTAAGAGACCTTCACCTTCATCTGCGCACCTCTGACAGGTATGGTCTGATAAGAGAATGCACCGAGCACTTTTAACTCAATGGGAGGGGGTCAGCCAAGGTTGTATCTTGGCATCTTTTGTATTTACTCTTTATATTAACCAACTAGAGCAGATACTTCTAGCAGGTGGCCAAGATCACCCTATGTTAGGCGCCCATCCTGTTCCAGCACTTTTAGCTGCAGGTAACAGTTTTAAGTTCTAGGATGGTATAAGGACTTCATATTTTATTGGACTTTTTCAGTAATCATATGGACACACTTGAACTTTGTGTTAATTCTAATAAGTCACATTTCATGGTAATAGGTCCTAGAAGTGCAAAAAGCAAAGGCCACCTCTGTAGGGGCCCACACACTTACCAAAGTCAAAACCTTCTCAAACCTTAGTATCATGTTTCATTCCTCCATCACCTGGCCATTATTGATCAGGGAAAGGAGGTGCACTGCTGCTGTTTTTGACTTTGCCACCAGGTTAGGGCATAAATCGTGGGGGCTATCCTCGAGCTCTCTAAAGCGAATCTTGTGCCCATAGCGACTTATGGTTGTGCTATCTGGGTGTATGCTAATACCGTTTACCTACAATGTGATGAGAACATGTTTTTCACAAGGCTACTAAGCAAGCACTCCCCAGTAGCTCATCTACTTTCAGTGTCCATTAATAGCTAGGCGAGGGCTTTTTGAGTGACAGGATTTGTCTGTGAGCCCTCATTTTATGGTTGTCTATCTGGCTCCAGCCGGGATTTAACAGATTGTCTAGGACTGGATTATGTTTCTCGCATACCATGGATTTCTCATATCAAGAATTACTTATTTAAATTAAGGCGACAGACCCTTTTTATGGTTCAAATCTGTTTTCATTCTTGCAGGGCAAAAAAAATGTCTTGTAGCGCTTATGAGAATAGTCGAGAATAGACAGTGCACCAGAGTTTCAACTATTCCACACCTCCCCCACCCCCATCACTCCCCTCTCCCCAGGTTACTCACTTCCTATGAACTCGCAAGATAAGGCACTAATTATCAGGTGAGGGGGTTGCTCAGTCAGCTCTCCCATTGTACAAAGGGTGATACACATCGGTAAGCGTGGCAGACATAAGTATTGGGGACACGTGAGATGCAGGAATTCTTTGGACAAGAGGGTTATGTACGGCTGCCAGAGTACCCTGTAGAAATTGCTCTAAGATGTCAAGACGAGAGTGAGCTTCTCCATACCTAGCACATGCCATAGGTGGTGGAGCCATCCTAAATGTGTCAGGAGTTTGTCTGTACCCCAGTGCAAGCGGATGTTCTGGTGGGCTGCTCCCAACACCAGACCAATATAATGGCCCCTGTGTGACTTAAGCCAGAAAAAAAGGATGCAGGGAAGTCCCAAGATTGCGTAGGGTGGGGAATTGAGCCAACTGGGTGTTGAAATGTGTATCTATGTCATTCAGTACCACATCCCAGAATTGTGCAAGCTTGAGGCAATCCCACAGTAGATGGAGTAATGTCCCGGATGACCCACAATGCTGCCAACATTCTGCACACCATGCTGGGTTTACCTTACGCAAATGAGGAGGAGTGAGATACCAGTAGGTAATGATCTTGGTGAAAGTCTCAATACTAGCTATGTTGTGTACTGGGTAGCGGGCTCTATAGTACACCTCCTCCCATTCTTTGGGAGTCAGCTGCCTGCCCAGTTAGAGTTCCCAGCATTTGTGCCCTGGGGTCTTAGGTGATGGAGAGGTTTATAATATGCTAAGTAATTCTGTGACCAGGCGTTTATCTACAGTTTTCGTTATCAGCCACTTATCAAACATGGTTGTAAGGGGCTGTTGTGCTCCGGCTCATATGGTTGGATGCAAAATCCAGTGGCTAACCTGTATGTAATGTAGTTTCTACCCCTCTGGGAGTGCAAAAGCCTCCTGTATCTGTTCAAAGGAGAGAGTGGTCAACAGTTCGACAGGCAACACGCTGCCATTGTTGGAATCCTGCCTGGTCTAGACTGGTGTGAAGTCTGTATTGCCATCTAATGGCATCAAAGGGAAGGAGAATGAAGAAAGACCCTTGCGTACCGCTACTCCGTCCCAGACACTCAAGATAGATCAGGTAACCAGGGAAGAGTAAAGGCCCCAAGCTTGTTGCAAGCAAGGCATAAACTGGACCTTCCACAAATGGCCTCCTGCAATCGCTCGATCCATAAACAGCCAATGTTTCTTGGATTCTTTTTGTGTCCATTCCACCATATAGTGGAGGTGGGCCACTTGGTGATATAGTAAGAGGATCTGGAGCCCTAGCCCACTTCAGCTGAAGGACAGTAGCTCTGTTCCCAACTCCTGCACAGGCGCCCTTCCGCCCAGACAAAGTGGTGTATCGTTGTTTGCAAAGACTAGATCGTCCTGGCGGGAGGTTCAGTCTGGAGTATCTTAAAGAAGAAAAGGATTCTCTGGAGAGCAGTCATCTTTAATTCTGGTACTCAGCCAAGCCAGGATCGATGGTACAACCTCCATTGGGCCAGATCTCCATTAACTTGTCAAGGGTCTGGTAGTTCAGGGTTGCTGTTTCTGCCACCATCGATCCCAGCTGTATACTCAAGTAGGGGGAAGATGTTGATGTCCACTGTATTGGGTATCAAAGGGCTAGCTGCGTCTCTGTATCCGGAGATACTGAATGGTTAAGGGCTTGCGATTTGAGGATGTTTATCCAAAAGCCAGCCGCTCCTCTGAACACCTCCACCTCATCCAGAAATGCCGGAAGAGCACAAAGAGGGTTATCCAGTGCTACAATAACACCATACACGTAGAAACTGGTCATGTGCTCCTCCTCACCAAAACAAATTCTGGTGATACTCGGATTGTCCTGCAGTCTTTGGGTGAATGACTCCATGTATAGCGCAAACAGCAAGGGCAATAATGGGCATCGTTGCTGTGTTCCCCTGTGAATAGGGAACGGAGCTGAGGTCTGACCACTAACTCGAACAGTCACTCTTGGATGGTCATAACTGCTCAAGAGCCAAACCGTGCCCCAAAGCACGAAGTGTGTAATCGTTGCTGCCAAATATGGCCAGTGGACGCGATCAAACACCTTCTCGGCATTTATGCTAAAAGCATTATTTCCATTTTGGAGTGCTTTGCTTTGTGGATCACATGAAGAATCCTTTTGGTGTTGTCACTACATTGCCAGTGCGTGACAAATCCCACCTCATCAGGCCCGGCATTACTCAATTCAGTCAGGCCACTAGGATGCTAGGAAATAGCTTAGCGTCCACGTTGAGTAGGGAAATGGGGCGATAGGACCCACATTGTTTTTTGTCCTTCCCAGGCTTGGAGATGACAACTATAGATGCTTCCATCATTGAGGGGGTCACTGTGGAAAGGCTGGTGATCGAGTTGAAAATTCAGGTGAGTATTTGGGCAAGCATAGTACAAAAGGTCTTGTAGAACAGCACCAGGAAACCATCCTGCCTTGGCAATTTGAAGTTTTTTTGTTTTTGTTTTACAGGCAATGGCAGAAATAAATTCCTCTATTTGGATAAGGCGATCCAACTCAGTCGCCTGGTCTTCTGTCAGATGTGGTGTGCGAGAATCCAGGAGGAAAGGTCTGGGTTATCTGGTGGTAGAGACTGCTCTGAGTATGAGCCCTTATAGAATTTACAGAACAGGGAGAAGATGGGATCAACCTCCTCGATCTCAGTACAATCTTCCACCACGGTGGACTCAACTCTTGCATCCTGCCGTTGTGCTTGCAGTCTATTGGCTAGTAACCACCCCCATCTCCCCACACCCTACCCCACATAAAAGAATTGTCTGAGAAAGAGTAGAGAATATTCGGCCTTATCGAGATCTAGCCCCGCAAGTTGTTTTGTGTTGTCTACTCTAGCTGCCACCAGACCCAATGGCCCCCTGTTCGATGATGTATGTGTTCTATTTCTCATAGCTGCTGTTGTAATTGTTCCTGTTTGTCATGGCACAACTTATTATCTGCTGCAGAGATCCCAATAATCTCTCCCCAAATAACTGCTTTTAGGGTCTCCCACAAAAGCAAGTCTGATGTATCAGCTGTCTCGTTTATGGTCAAGTGGTTAGTGATTGCCAGTGTGACCTTCTTGACAACCTTGTGCCTTTGTAAGAGGGTCTCCTTCAGTCGCAAAGCCTGGGAGTGTATGTCTCGTTGGAGGGAGTACGAGGTCTAGAGACACTGGAAACTGAGTGTGGCTCAATTTCTATGGAAGGAATAAAGGCATATAGCTTCTTAGCCCCCAGGAAATGGTCTGGCTGGGCATAAGTCTTGAGGGCATGGGAGTAAATGTGTAGTCTCAAGTCTGGGGATGGAGTTCTCTCCACAAGTCTCGCAATCCCATCTCTCTAAGCCACTGAGCTCTTCTTGAGATATCGCTCCCCTGTGTCCGTCCAAAGAAAATTGTTGTGGAAAGGCTTAAGTTTATGCCAGTCACTCAAGACCAAATGAGTCTTCTAAAGGAGGCATATATCAGCTCCTTTCAGTTCTAGGTAAGATATAACACCTGTTTTTTGGTTGGGTTACTAAGCCCTTTCACACTGAGTGTGTTTACCCCTTAGTTTATCATGTGGTGAGGGAGTGAGTAGTAGCTACTCCAGTGGCCCCCTTTCTACAGGCCAATTCTCTGTTCTTTTGGGGCTGCCAACCCCATGGACGACTCCGCGCTGGAGGGAATCTATAGCATGTTGCATCAATATGAAGTGTGAGTAACCCCACCTCAAAACACCAAATGTGAACAAATACAAAAAGTGTCCCTAGTAAAGAAAACTGCTGACCGGAGCCAGCGATGTCACAGTGAAGTCTCAGTGTTAGGGGTCAATGGCAAGTCTCCCTCCCAGTCTGCATTACCCCATCCCCTTCCTGCCTTGCCATACCCCCCCAGACTAAACTGATGCAATAAGAGAGCCCCCATCAAACTTCAGGTTGTCTCTTGTTTATTGGGGTCACCGCTCAGAGTCTCCCATACCGCTCGACACTCCTGCACCATAGTTTCAGGGTCGGAGACCTCTGGATGGGGTTGGGCCTCTCTGCCATCTAGAGCGCTACATGGCTTACTGTTCCCTAGGGCTACTCTTGGCGTTAACGTCAGTGCCATCCTTGATCTTCAACACTTAGCAGGCTTCCGTCAAGGACCAAAGCTGGTAAAGTTTCTCGTCCCAGAGAAAAATAATACGTAACGGATGACCCCATCAGAAGGGAATAACTTTATCCAGGAGATAGGTGGTCACTGGGTGGATGGTGACTGGGTGGAATTCCCACCTCTTTTGAAGTGTTAGTGCTGAATATCTTGATAGAGCATCAATGCGTTACCTCTGAGCCACAGGGGATGCAACTCTCTTGACCTGCATAGAATCCGCTCCTTAAGTCGAATGTCCGCTGGGTGGGAGATCTCTGGGCATGGAGGTCCTACAATATGCACCCTATCCAGCTGTATGTACATTTCCCGGTTAGAGTCTAAGATCTGTGCAAAGAAAGCTCTCACGTAGGACCCAATGTCATCTCCCTTCGCAGAAGTTGGGGACCCTCTTATTTGTATATTGTTGCATTTTTAACTGTTTTCTAGGTCTTCTGCTTGTACTTGTAGGTCTATCTGTTGGTACCCTAGGCGAAAGACTTCCTCCTGGAGTTGCTCAATCTCTTCATCCTGACTGAGCTCGTCATCCTCCAAGGTGGAAACTCTATCTCAGACAGTTTCTTAAAGACTGTTTTTATATCTTGGGATTGATCTTTTTTAATCGTTTGAAGATTGCTTCAGAGATGCAAACAGGGCCTCTAGGAAGGAGCAGGTCAGTGGGCCCTCTGTCTCCTCTCCATCTGTCTACAGGTCCTGGCTAGTGGAAAGGGGCTGATCTCCAGCTAAGCTCTGTTCTGGCTTCGAGAACATGTCCTTAAGGGAGCGGTCTTTTTATGTATATGCCACCGCCATACTTAGTCTCAATGGCAAAAGCCCCAATCACTGAAGAAATCATAGCTCAAGGACAGTCCTGAGCCTCCTAAGATGTGTTGGCCCTTGGTGGGAGGGTGCATTTTGGGAGCTGCGGTGCTGGCACAGGTGCTGCTACACGACTGGGGCTCACCAACCATTTGTGTAGGCTTTCACACTCTCTCTGGGTCCCCTCCCCATTGCTGAGGGACACCTCACTGGACCCTTTCTGTTTCTGTTCTGGATGGCCCTCACAGTGCAGCAGGCCCCTATTTGTTGTTCCCTCTCACACTGTCCAGCGGACTGGCCCCATAACTGGCAGCGGAGTATCTCCCTCCGTTGCCAATTATGGGGCCAGTCCCACTTGTCAGCACACAAGCCCGCACCAGATGTCTCCTTGTCTTAGCCAGGGGAGGATCATCATCTCATGCAGGTAATGGCAGCCTACGTTGTCCACTGCCCAGAGGGTAGCACGTCTCAGCAAACTAGGCCAATAGGTTCAGGGTGGAAGTGGTTTGTAGCTTGGAACTGAGGTGTAGATACAATGTACACCCTGGGGTGAGGCCACTCGCAAGTCCCAGGTGTGTCAGGCTCCTTGGTGTAAGAGAGATACTATGCTCCCGTGAGTATTTAAAGATCACAGGGCATCTATCACCAACCTCCTCTAAGTCACAGTCTGCCCCTTATGGCTCTGCGTACAAGTCTCTATGCCACAAGAGTCTTATAGCATGCAGGGAGTCCCGGTGCCGCTATTTCTAGCTTCTCATGTAGATAGGTGCACAAAACCTGAGGACGCAGGGCAGAGGGAGTGGTCGGTTCTCTGCAGGTGGAAGCTAGGTAGGAGCCAGTAGGCCATGGAAGCGAAGCCCTTCGGGCCCGCAGTTCACATCCCGCTCCCAGATCTCTCTACTTTCAGTCTGCGTCTGGGAGAGTGTGCCCCAAATGAAACAGTTACTGGCACACTTGAGGGGTTTCCTTGGCTACAGCCTACCTTCAGTGGCTGTGCATTGCCCTGCTGCTGTCCAGAACGTTTGTCGGAGCCACAGGCTTGGTCCCGCCTGCGGCGCAGCCAAAGTTGCATCAGCTTGGAAAGGGCAGCCTGTCAATGCCAGCCTTGAGGAGCTGGGCAGTCGCACCATGCGGCGTCGGGTGAGTCTCTCACAGGGCCGCCAGCATATAGACAACCGGAGGAGGGCCCCGGTTCTGTCAAAGCCACAGCTTGGTTGTGGGAGGCAGGACTGTCTATTCCGGGATGGGTCATGTTTGTGGTAGTGCAGCTGCTGTCATCTTGTATCTCCTAAGGCTGTGCAGCTGCGGCTTCAATTCAGCTGCGAAGGTGCCATCGCTATCAGTCCCAGCTGTGCACGGTTATGGGGGGACATTGTGGGGCTCTTCTTGCCTATAGATATGGGGATTGAACAGGGTCCACTGGCAGCAGGATCGGAGAGATGATGAGACACGTCCTATCCGTCCACCATTTTGGCCAGGCCCTGACCAACCCTTTTTAGTAATCCTGAGAGAATCAGGAAAGAAGATCTCATATTGGTGAAAGACGTCTTGCTTAGCCAATTATGTGAAGAGAGGGAAACCCTTATTTTATCAAAGGCCACAAGTCAAATATTCTTGTGCCGACTACTCTGTAAATAGAACCATTTCTTTTATACATGTCTAACTCCCATAATTACTTACTAAAACATTTCAGGTTAAACATGGTTCATCCTTTATTGAGTACTCTCAAGGGATGCTCAAGGGATGTGGATCGCTCACCTTGTATTTGTGACTCTACAGCCACTCAAGACACTATGCACTTTATTCTGTCCAATTTACAAGTATTTCAAATCTCGCTTTTTTGAAGCCACTTTTAGTTGAAAATAATTTTACTCAGGCTAAGCCCACTTTTCTGTTTTTACAGTTATTAAATGATCCTTTTATTTGGTGTTCTGTTGCTTTCTTTCCAAATTGTGTTGTCAGACAAAGGAACCTCATGATTGCGGATTCTTGATGGCATGTTTTGTAATGTTTTAACAACGGATTGTCCGATTTTTCTTAGGGAATTGTCTTTTTTAGTTTGCTACTTCAAACGGAAAAAAGTATATTTATTGATTGATCGATCGATTGAATAAAACAGCACCACAATACAAGATTCCTGATGCCAGTTGCTAAAAGTGATGCACAGAGAAACTACACTTTGTAAGACTCTGGATGTCTTGGTTCTAAAAGCAATTCATATTAAAACTACATCTCCCAAGATTCTGTGTGTCATGGGTCTAGAAGCAATGAATAATGAAACTACACTTCACAAGACTGTAGAAGTCATGGTGCTAAAAGCAATGCACTGTGAAACTACATCTCACAAGACTCTAGATGTCTTGGTGCTAGAAGCAATGCATACTGAAACATCACCTCAAAAGATTCCAGATGTCATGATGCTAGAAGCAAGACAAAATGAAATTACATCTAACATGACTCTAGATGTGATTGTGCTAGAAGCAATGCATACTGAAACTTCACCTCAGAAAGCTCTAGATGTCATGGTGCTAGAAGCAATGCATACTGAGACTTCACTTCACAAGACTCTAGATGTCATGGTGTTAGATGCAATGCATTCTGAAGTTACACCTCACAAGATTATAAATATCATGATGCTAGAACTAATGCATACTGAAACTATGCCTCACAAGTCTCGGGATGTCATGGTTCTAGAAGCAGATCAGTGCTGAAACTACACCTCCAATATTCCTGATGCCTTGGCAACAGAAGCACAGCTTCCAAAATTCCTAATGTTGTGGTACTAGAAGTGATATATATTGAAACTTCATTTCTTGGGACTGTTGATATTTCACCAGAAGCACTGCATACTGAAGCTGCACTTCCTACGTCTATTGATGCTGTAATGCTAAAAGTAACAGAGACCTAAAGTATACCTCCCACAATTGCCATACTATTAGAATCCATATAAACTGAATATACATTACCCATGAAAATAATAACTATGTTAAGGCAGCTTCTAGTAGATGCCCAGGCTGGAGGTAGTCCCTCCAGTTCGCAGTAATGATCCAAATCTGATATTAACACGTTTCAGCTGGAGCACAATGGTTAAAGAAGCACGGGTCTGATGTCTTGTAAACAGTGAATGAAAACTGAAGTCCTAACCGGAGTAAATTAGCAATGGTGTAAAAAAAAAAAAATCAAGCGAACACCTTCAAAGTAACATGGCTTGGCCTGCTCCATGCAGCCATTACCAAAGATGCTGATCAACAACAACCAGACCTGCAGTTTGCAACCTACGCATGTGCTGCAGCCTGAGCCCAGATGCCCCTACCCCATTCTACATCCTACACTACCCACAGTGCCTAATAAGTGGCATTGGTAAAAGTACTGATGGTAGTAAAGGAACAGTGGTGGTGGCATAAGTAGTGATGGTGACAGGTTGAGTAGTTTTGATGGAGTATAAGTACTGATGATGGTGGAATAAGCAGTGGCGGCTTTGAACTCTTAACAGCCCACTGATTCTAATAGAGAGCACTGTCCTGATCTGTGACCAGCACTTGGTGTGTGACATTGTGATAAGACTCGAGAACACTAAGGCAAAGTTAAGAGTTCTTTCACATTCCCTTCCATGGCTCACCCAACCGGACCACCTGCAAGCAGAGGCCACTCAAGCTGTCTAGTAGAGACTTATGAGCGTGACGCCTGTGAATGCAGTGGGGGCACAGGTGCAAGAGAGCTACATAAACAAAGAAATTCCACAAGTAATCTGGCATTCGGCTAAAAAGCAAAGCAATGTCCATGTTCTGTTTAAGTTTGCAGGTAGAATGCTATTTGGATTAATGTATTTTATTGTGGCTTATTTTCTACCATATAACCTTTGCAAGCAGAGACACAAAATGCACACATGCTAGTGTTATCATACAATCCTAATCCAACATGAATGGTTACATTTAAAGAAAAAATACTCATGGAACTGCGATATTATATTTACCATGATTCCCACCCCATATTAACATCAGGGCATATTTTTAACTTAAGTGGTATTGTGAACAATAAAACTGATAAAAATACTTCTATCTCATCCATGGCGCTCCTCTCCACCACTGCCTTTTTTTCCAAGGCAGCTTCTACCTTAGAGTCTGATCTCAGACAGAAAAGATACAGGGTCCAAAATTTCACTGAAAACACTCAATTGTTTACTTCAATGTTTGCAACTAAAAGAAAACTAACATCTCTAAAGCTAGTGACATTTTAAACATGGCATTCACGGTCAAAGTAGATGACTTTGTGAAATCCTCTTCATATTGACTTGTAAGAGTAAAGCACCTGGCACCTTCTGAGGGTAGTAAATTTGATCAGGTGAATAAATAACAATTGTCAATATAATATATGATAATGTAAAACACCCGCTAAAGCGCAAAATCACACAGCCACCTCGGCTAAATGATGCCACTATCCCATCCTGCCTACGGAGGAAAGTCTGACTTAAGCATCTCCTGCTGCTTTGGACTCCACCTTCATTGGAGCGCCTTCAATTCATATCTCATCTTTCTACTTCCTGGACAACTAATGAGCTGATCTTCTTAAGACTTTGGGTCCCATTGCGAGTCTGGGTGAAGGAAAACTGTGGCCGCCAAACTCCTGACAGGGTGGGTGCCACTGACATGGCGACCTCCCCGCTGGAGCTATTTTGGGTTTCCTGCTAGGTCGGCAGGTGGAAACCTAAGTTTCCATCCACTGGCCTAGTGGGAAACAGGCTACAGCATTGTCTCCAGCCGGTGGCAATGCTGTTGCCTGCAGCGTGGTGGCCAGGGAGGGCCCCTGCACCTGTTCTCTGCCAGCCTTGTCATGGCGGTGTTACCACCATGAAACCGCTGGCGGAAAATGAGGTAATAATCCCCAGGGCAGCGCTGCTTGCAGCACTGCCTGGCAGATTAGGACCTTCACCACCTCCACACTGCCGGGATCTAAGATCCTGGCAGAGCAGGCAGTTCCCTGGCGTCCACCCACCCAGGGTTGTAACGTGGTGGTCGGACCATCGCATTCAGTAGACCAGACCACCACCGCGAGTACTCGTAATGAGGCCCTTAATGCCTAAAATTCACAGGTTTGTCTGATCTAAATCATGCCGTGCCACTAGGGACAGTTAATGCTTCTCATCAATGATCCGGAACTATGAGACTCACCATCACTGGGCTCATGCCCAGTGGCTTAAAGTTTCTATGTTAAATTTATGGCAATTCCATAAATTAGAAGAAAATGATATGAAAGGAATAATTTTGCGGTGTGTGCCAAATAAACGCTTCTACCAACAAATCAATACACGTATATTACGGGCAGTACTTAATTTGTAAAAGAATGAGAGCTGGAGCCCAAATATGTGGTCAGAAGCCCGTGGCTGGCGCTATTAAAAGTTAGCATGCCGAATACCAAGACTGGATAATCTTCATTTCACCTCAGGCCTCTTTAATTCACTACTAGATGTCTCATTCCCCTTTATCTCACTCAGGCAGGTTTCTGCTTCTTCCTTTTTAACAGTTTTTCTGTCTGTCTCTTCCCCCTTCTTTCCCCTTTGTGTGCCTTTTCTCCTCTTGTTCTTGGAAAACGCCTGCTCAGGAAAAATAAGTACCATTGCCCAAAAATGAGTGTCTGTGGGCCCCACGTGCAACCAGCGGCTGAAATGAAACCCTACGGGGTTGGTAGTTTCTTTACTATAGAAGTCCAGACTGGAGCGAGCAGTTTGGTCAATGGAAAATGTTGCTTTTTTTGGTTTGATTTTTGTTTTTATTTTTAATTAGACGAAACAACTGGCCTTATCACCATATAATATTTAGCATTTCACTGCCCCTGATCATGCACACAGGAATTTCATCCTGTGGGCTTTTCGATTCCCCATATGAGGAAATATTTGAGAGTAGAAATCTACAACTTTCACCAACTTTCGCAGTGACATATAGAAAAATATCACTCTTCACTTTGTTACGCGAAATTGATGAAGTGTATCCATGTTCCAGATAAAGTTAGCATGACAATGATGTGTCCCATGCATCATGACATCTGCTAAAGCAACTCCGGTTCAGAGGTCAGGTTAGCTGAAATCATATAGGCCGAAAATTCCCACCCCCTCCAGTCTTCCTAACGTGCATCGCTTCATCAGAGTTTCATGCTTGTCGAATCTGGGGCACTGTCGTAACACAACAAAGGCAGGAAAGACAGGGAAGCAGTGTGTCGGGCGTCGGCCACAGACTTCTGAAACAATGGATCCCAAGATTCGTCGACCTCCATAAGCTTGAAGGTCATTTCAGACCAGGACGTAAAAACTTAGGAGCTTGCAGTCAAAGCACAGTTTTTACACCGAGTTTATACTTGGGCTTAATTCTCTGATGGGCTTAGCATATGGACTCCCATGTGAGTATGGTCAACTATATGGTATGTCATTCACAAATATGCAAATAGGGCATAGGTATAAAAGGGTCTTCAACCTGTATATGCATCGCTCCAGAAAAGGGGTTAAAGGTGAAATTTTCCCTTTCTCTTCACAAACGAATTTTACACACAGAGCAGTTACTAGCAGGTACTATGGGAACGGTATGTATGTATTAAACACAAAGTCTGTGGATGCTGATAATTGGGCTGACCACATGGACCCAGGAAACCCCACAGCATGCTTGAGTGGAGGCGGAATACCAGACGAACATTGTTGGTCACCATTATGAAGTATCATGGAATGCGTGGGGTTTAGGCAGAATAATGGATGTAAGGAGAAGGTTACATGGCGTGGGAGACGTCCATAGTGATCAAAAACACACTGGGGTTTAATGTGTGTTAAGTAATGGGTGAGTGAGGGGACAGCCTTGAAAATAACTAGAAGATGATGGAGACAGAGGCCCCAACTGGATTCTGTATATTTTCCATTACAAAGGAAACTTTCTTTTATGCCATCATCACTCTCGAATCTTATTCTGTGCAGAATATAGAAGAGGAAAGGGATTTTCACATCTTACCAGGTTTAAATTGTTATTCATTTAAGGTATTCATTATATTCTGAACTTAGCTCGAAGGGACAGGTGCTAGCTTACAGTGAAGATTTTCATGGAGCAGGACCATCTCAAACCTCAGACTGCTGGAGTGAACACTAAAGATCCCTAGGAGTGCAAAGGGTCCTGTCAAGAGACGTTTTAAGTATACCAGGAGACAGGCCTTTGGGATGTCTAGTGCAAAAATGACAGTGATTCAAAGATTAGCCTTAACAAGAGTCTGAAACCTAACCCAATCTAACCAGAGACACATCTGGGAGACAGGGCTTTGAGGGAAATCGCCTGCTAGTGTGATCAGAAAGGAAAAAGGGGCACACATCTATGTGTACAATTTCTATTCAGTATATATGTTTTTGACAGAAGCAACATAAGCTCATTGTCAGAGATGTTTTATTTTTACAGATTCAAGCACTCGTAAAAGGCCATCACTTACCACTATGTAGGTGTGACTTTGACAGAGAACAGTGCGTGATCTTGTTTTGTGCAGCAGTGTGGATGCTGGTCTTAACATTTTCCGGAGAGAGAATGGTCAAACAGTCTGAAGTAGAAACTCTTACTCTCAATGACTAACTGATTAAACTCGGGAAATAGATCAAAGGTGCCATCGTTGCAATATTGTTCCTGAATCCAGAAACCAGCTTCTAATCTTTCAATGCTGACTCAGCCTTTCATCTTTCTGAGAGCTATAAAATGCATTACACTGAATTGGGTAATAACACCTGTTATTTGCAATAATAAACAGTCGTAGTTTGAGCAATATGAAAACACAAATCATTAATTAAAAATAAACTTACTTCACCACCGGAACAAAGAGACTGTGAAGTCTGCAGTAAAGTCTTACACCCTGTCAAATAATTAAAAAAGTAAGTATTATCGATTTGGTGTTTGATAATGCGATTGTTTTTGATTATCCATGTACAATCTGCATATAAATGTAAGCTATAATAAACAAAAACATTCCTGGGAATGAAAAATGCAGGAGTCAGCTATATGAAGGCTAGCATAGATTATTACTTTAAAAACTTTTAAAGGATTGTAGTCTTAACAGCATGTTTTTATAAGTGGCTCAGAAAACTGTGTTTAATATCACATCACTACTAGGATGGAGGGTTTTGTCCCACACAAGGAAAACGCCTACCGTATCCAGCAATAGCTCCTCCTTTAAAACCCTGGCTCTCCCCTCATCCTATCAAATTATCCACTGCCTTTACTCTTTCAACTAGGCCCTGCTATTACACTAGCTCCACTTCTTTAACACTAACTGTGCCCAGTTACACTCATTTAACATTTCAGTTCTCAACATGAGGCATTTCTTTAAGGTCAGACGAGATCCCCCCCTCTAACCCCATTCTTACCAATCCACTTCTTATGATCACAGCTAGTGCATTCTAGCATTGTGCCAATGGGTGGAGGTGATACTCAAGAATGAACCCCTCTACTCTACTTGTTTGCATGCTGTCATTTCAGTGGTGGCACCGACTCTGGTTTTGACTGCTCTCACTCTGAATCTCTGCAATAAATTAGGAGCATTCTTTTAATTAATTGCAAACTCAGCAGTATGAAATCCACCAGGAAAAAACTTAGTAGAACATACTCTGTATGAAAATGTTTAATTGAGAAACACTCAGTCATTCAAGCGCCAAAAGTTAAAATTTGGGCAGGCGCTCAACCTTATGACGCCAACAAAGAAAGAAGAAAAATATCCAACACGCTCCTATTCAGTTCCAGATCTGAGTATCATTCTATCTCAGTCTGGAGTAGCTTTGAGCAGGGACTAAAATCATTCCTTAAGTAGCCTTTATGTGTTTAGTTAATGCCGATCTGACTAAATTGGTGCTTTCAAATGAATCCTGAAAAATTATGAATTCAAGGTCAACTAATTAAAACAGCAAATGCCTTGTTTTTCAAAAGGAAATATTCCGGGATGTGACTTTTATCTTAATACGCCTTAATTTATTACAGCAGGATTCTGTTCCCTTAGGAGGAAGCAAAAATGACCAGGGTAGTCTATAATTAAGTTGCAAAAAACACAAATATACATCTGGAAAGCTGCTTTTAAGAAGTTGAATTGAGGTGCTTGTAAAACTTCACACTGGTGCAACGTTGTAGAATTAATATTAATATCTTTCAAGTTAAATCTGCAGTCTTTCAATGGAAGGATCACAGTTTATTGATATACAAAATATTTTAAGATGAAAACATTGTTCCAAATTTGACTATTTAAATTAGTCTAATTTGGAATTCTGGAGCTAAAAGGATCACTATCAACGATAGACAAAAAAACATTCAGAATTATTTTAACTGGGGATGAATATTAACTCGTTTTTTAAGTGGATATCCAATTGTTTTAAGGTTTGTAGTCAAAATTGTAATGTGCTCAGACTGGGGAGGAACATTTATGAAACTTCTCATTGAATAGTGAAAGTAAAGCAAAAATCGCACATGTATATTTAATAAAATGTTTGTGAAGTTATAAAAAGGTGTTTAAGAAACAGATAGTTGTGAAGAGTGGATGATATTCTATATAGGAAAATACATAGTTGATGAGGTAAAATATGTATGTTTTTGAGTACTTCTGATTTGACTTGCCTAGTGAAAACAAAACATGCCTGTTTTAACATAGTCTACAGCTTTTAACATTTCACTGAAATGAAAAAAATATTAACGGACCAAACTTTAAGAAAATACAATCAGGACAAATTAAATACATGGATGTTTAAATATCAATGTAAATATTTATAAGCGATTCTTATTTAGATATAAAAAAGACATAGCAATGCATTCATATTTGCATTTTAACAAAACTGTGTGTATTACTTTTACTCCTGTCAACTTAATCAACATAACATTAAAAAGCTTCATATGACCGCTATTACAAGAATTATATAAACATTTAACAATTTGCTAGATACATGGTTGCATGGTCAACAAGCTAAACAAAGCAGCTTAGAAATCATTATTTGTACAGCGTATGAAGTAATTCAAGGCCTCCCTTTTTAAAGGTTTTTCTATTCTTATGCACTGATCATCTGTTTCACTTTTTAATAATAACAATAATTAGAAAGTGTACAGGAAGTTACTGTACTAAACCTTGAGTCTTCTGTTCACCAAGATCAGAGCACAGATTCATCCTTCGGGTACAGACTTAGAAAATGGGTTGCTAATTTGTAACGTTTCCTTTGTAGAAGAAGGAAATCACTATTCTTCATTTTTTTGTAGCAGTACTACTGAACACCATCAACCCTTGTCTTTTTTCAGAATACAATATTTTCCAATCTGTAAGTGCTCTCTAGAATTCCTATTTTAAATGCAGCATCATATTTAAGTCAATACTACAAAGTTATTGCCCAATGTCAAGGTTTATTAAAGTTGTTAAAAGCTCACAAGTGGAGTAATAGGCGAGAGCCAAAGGTCCTTAACCTGGGAGAGAGAGTTGGTCTTTAATGACTGTTTCAGCATGACAGAAAAACATTTTAATGTTGTTAGAACCTTTCATCTACTAAGGGCAGGATGCTTTATATTAAAATGGGGCAATATAAAGAGAAACAATTTAATATTGGTGCAGAAGACCTATACCAGCCTTATTTGGCCTCTGTCACTCATTGTTTCCAGTAGACCGCCCAACATTCAAAGGCTATGTCTCTTTACACATTTTATTTGCTCATTACTGAGCTGAGTCACTAAAAGTGTTTAAATGCAACGGTGGTTTTAATGAGTGGGTATACAATTATTTAGCATATGGTCTGTACTTTACCTTAGACATGATGTCTTCTAATTCACTTCTTGGCTTGTATGTTCCATCATCATATCGAAACCTGTACAAAACTTGCTCATTCTTAAACTGATGCTTGTCTGAGACTGGAAGAGACAAAAAGAAGGACTTTTGTTAATACAGCAATACAAAAATGCAATGAGATTTGCACTGTGTCCTTTTTTGGTAGTTTAAAAAACTGTACATTATCATGTAGCTTTGTTCTAAGTTTTAGACTGCACTAGCATATATCTTACTTGTTAAGCATCATATTAAAAAGTTCCTATGTTCAATTTGCTTAAACAAAAGACTAGTTTGTACGATACAAAACAAAATTGTATTTAGTAAGGTCAAGATTATATTTCAGATTGATTTTTTACCTAAACTGATATTGACAATCTATCCAATCAATAGATTCAAATACAAAATAAAACAATGATATTAAAATGCATTTGCAAGACTCCACACTATTCAAAATAGACAATATTATCTTTCAAAACTCTAATAAAGAACTCATAAAAGAGGTAGATGCAAAAAGGAACACAAATAAAAATTAGCATTATCTTGCAAAACATTGTTTAAAAAAACTTAAAACTTTGGAATATTGTATAACAAATGTGCTTACTTAAAATGATGATTTAACAATTGAATCAATTCAAGATGTGTATTCATTTTAAAATCAATAAGAAACTGATGTAAAAAAATGCACTGTTACACCCTTAGTGCTGGACACAAATGCAATTCGTAGAAAGAGTTCTGAGCTTCTGCATGGCAAAGACTACAAAGAGGGGAGCCAAGGGGATTACATTTCCATCTCACAGTCAGGGATTTTAGAGGAAGGTTCCCTGTGCAAATGATCAAGAATAGATACCTAACAATATGTGAAATTTTAAATCAAAGAAAAGAAGCACATAAAGAAATGTTGTAGCATATACTTTTATATATTTTAGCTTAGTGCAATGTACCACATCCAGCAGAAACTGAACTGGGGAATCTGGGTTTTAAGAAAGTGCCTACGGCGCTCTGAAGCCCATGATCTAAGAAAATTGTCTATAGTACAATTAAAGGATTCCAAAGGCATTTTTAAGTTTCTATCAAAAATGATATGATCGGAAGAAATCCTGGCTAATTTCTCCAGTGAGTGTTGAAGATTATATTTAAAGATTGTGCCAAAACTGTTTTGTTAAACAGTGACTTTGTATTCAGTTAAAACAAATAAGTAAAGAAAAGCAATCATACACCGATCCCACACAGTCAGGAACTGTTTTAAGTAATAACCAATGCTCTCATTCTGGATCACCAGCCACTCATCTTCTATCATGAGACTTGATATGATAAGCATTAAAGGCTACATCCAATAATGTTTACCTACTCAATATTTAGACCAGTTTAACCTTCAAAACACTCCCCACATATACAGTTTCCCTCTTTGAAACCCTCCATTTGCTGACACTACTGACATTTTCTTCAATATCTGCATCCATTCACACTTCACGCACAGTCTCAAAGTAATTACAACACAAAGCTTTCTGTCTTTCTGTTTTTTTGTATTATTTGCTAAGCCCCTGCAAATGCATTTATTATTCCCACATAGTCACTAATCAATTTGTGGAAACCCAAAAAGGCCAGCAGGCGAAAGGAACAGTTCTGCTGTAGTCTACTGGTCTACCATTACCATTGCTGACATATCTCCTGGATTTAAATACAGAAATACTCGACCATAACATCTCCACCTTCTTAGACATACTGATCGAAGCTGGTCTCGGCTACTGCCTCTTGTCACCACCTGACATTTTTAGCTTCCTCAGTTATCATTGCTGATGGCACTCAAAATTCCAGGAGAGACTTTTTAGAGACAGTCTGTGAAAGCCCTCAACTATGTACATTTACCTAGATGGATAATCCCATCATCCGGTTGTGCACTAATGGACCACTATGCTCTCCATACCAAAGACCTACAAGCAAAAATATTTCAAGCAAATTAATCTACCTTTTTCCCAGGACTGCATTATTTCCTCGGAGCTTGCCACATCCCTCCAAATGGAAATTACATCATGACAACTCCTGAAGTTTCATCCTCTGTTTTCCAGCCCCCGCCTTTCTATCAACCCCATGAAGGGGACACTAAGCTCATTTATGCTAAGCAACGCTATTGTTAATGTCAAAGCTTCCTCTCTTTCCCCTCAAAGATGTTCAAGTACAGTACCGCAAGACCTTCACTCAGCAAAAAAGAAATACATATATGCCACTAATAAGGACCAGGGCATAAACAACCAAACCCCATGCATTTTTTCACAGATTATGCATGTTTTCTCTTTTGGTAGGACAATCAGCAGCACTGCAAATGTCTATGGAGACTAAAAACATGAGCTTACGAAATCAGCATATGGACTAAATTAGATCATGAAAGACCAGGCAAAGGGTAAATAATGATCTCAACAGAAGTACAAGCAGATGAAATTCTTATAACTACTTAGATTAGAAATGTTACAGTATTGGGGATACCATATATGCTCTGACTCAAGTACAGTTTGGGCATGTAGACTGGATTGTTTACTACTGGGATTGTGACAGTGAGGACACAGCCTTGCAGAGGGAACAGAGTATGCATGGATCACCTTATAGAAGACGCACCAAGGGAAATAGCCTGTGGAGTCATAGCCTCAAGGGAACCTTAGTGGAAGGAAGCACTACTTTGGGTGAGGAGAGTAATGGGTTAAAAGCAGCTGGATAGCCTTCCTGCAAGAAAGTTAAAACTTAACAGTTTATAGAATGGCAAGAGCACTAAAGGAGTAGTAAAATGTTGCAGTTCATTTACCTGAAAGTGGATAATATGGTCTAGATCCCGAATTACCTTAATAATAAAGTAACTGTAAATGTTGCAGCCTCAGATGGTGAGACATTTGTGAGGGTTGTAACTAAGGGACAAGTATCAGGATAAATATTAAGCAGATGACATAAGATTCAGAGGGAGAAATCTCAAAGGAATGTTATACATTGTAAGATGACAATGAATAAGAAACAGCATGAAACATTATAGGACAGACAGGCGTCTTGTGAACATAGCTAGAGATATGAGAGAGGTCAGATGGTGCAAATAATTATATGTGATAATGAAGATCAAGAACTAAGACATGAAAATGTAATAACATCATATACTAATCAGAGGATGGTAGGATTACCATGTAGCCCTCAGAAATAGCCCTGTTGTAATAATGGACAATGCAGTACTTACAGGAAGTAACAGTGTACCTAGCTTACTCTGCGGTGCTCATGGCCTGCTCTTCAGCAGCTCCACTTAGGTGGTTTTGACTTAATCCACCATCAATGACACTAGGCCCATGATGGAAGTCGTAGACCTTGAAAGCACACCTTGCTGCATAAATCCAGATCACATGAGCAGCGGTTATAGAGAGTGCTGAGAAGGCATAAGTGAACAGCAGTCACCAGCTCTGTCCTACCTCTGCTTGATGTAATACTAGCTTCCTGCTTTGTCAGCATGTGAGCGAGGGGAGAAGCAATGCAAGAGTTGGAAGAAAGTTGCTCAGGATGGCAACAAACCAGGCCAGGAAGATACAGTAAGGGACCGTTTCAAGGAAGGACTTTCTGGAGGAGGCACCAAATGCAAGTTAGATGTTTAGCTCACAAGAGAGATGGACCTATTTCCAAAGTAAAGATTCCATCTGCACGGGAAAGGCCTCCTTCTGGTACGGGGAAGACTCCAACTTGTCAATCAAATTTTTAAAACAATTAGCTGCAGCATAAGCAGCTTTGGCAGGAACCAAAACCTTTCTGCTAGGTGCGCAGAGTGGCAGTCTTCCCCTATTCTTGACCCCCAATGTGGACAACGCCGTATATATTGACCTGTGTTTTCTCGAACTGGCTCCTGCTATCAGGGTCTCGAGCTGCTCCCTCTATGTCAACTCCCAACCATGCAGAACCTTCCATTCCACCTTATATCTCAGCGTGGAAGGTATAATCCATAAGTGGTTTCCAAAACTGCACAAAATACTGCAGGTGAGGCTTCCAGGACTGAACTCCAAGTGTGGTGGCCTCAACAATTGCACACAATTTGCTTTAAATGGCTACTAGAACTATAGACAATTATCCAGGCACCAGATAAGTAATTTGGCACACTTCCCACTTTATACGTGATGACACCTTTTTTTTCTTTTATTGTTGAATATAATTAATACTACAACCATATCACACACTAGATATCTGGAAGCATTCTAACATTGGTTAGAAAGGTAATAAGTAGCTTTCCTCCAGTACCAATGAAGGTAAAGGTAGAGATCAATTTTCTACTGATATGCATCAGAGTAAGATGTGAAATATGAAAGTCCGTCCTCTTACAAATGATAAAACCAGTAAGTACAGTAAGTAAAGAAATAAGGTTTCTAGTATAGATCGTTCCATGTTGATAAATAAAAAAATTTCATTATCATATTATTTTACAATATTATAAAATACCTTTGCACACAGCAAAAATTACAATAAAATCGGCAGTGTTCAGAGCAATGGAGAGGCTACAATATAGAGCTTAGTGGTGGCTATAATCATTAGCAGCAATCTGTGTTCGTGGACTACGAGCTCTGTAAGGTTATGTGTTTAATGTACTGTGACCAAAGTTTTGGTAATGGCAAGTGCAGCTCTAAAACAAGGATAAGTGTGGATCCAATCTGGGACTACAGTAGTTAGATGCAGGGCACTTGTAAATGATAAGATTCGTGTCACTTTTGGGTGGGTACATCTCCAACATTATGAATGGTGGGGGAGACCTGAAGCTGACAGTTTTAGGGAAGTCCAGGACCAATTCTGTATCGTTTTAAAGAGACAGAATTCCTTCCTGGCTTCCCAGGTCCCCTTGTCTAGATATTCCAATATGTTTATCTGTTCTTGGTCTGAATACCTCACTTTCAACCTGCTCTGCCATTCAGTGAGCAGAATTGTCGTCAGGGGTGTGCGAGTGTAAATGTTAGACTAGTGAATTTAAAAAACCCTACTTAACTCATTGGAATGAGCCTCAATGTTTCAAGTACTGTTGAATAGGGGAAGCTAAGACCTCCTGTGCTCTGGGTCGTACAGCACTGTAGAGGCAGTGTTCAGCTGTATTTATCTCCAGTTCTCAGACCAGTACAAACACATTCATGTACCCTGCATATAGGATACTCTAGAATCAAAATGTCCACAATTTTCCTCTCCCTCCACATTATTGGTCACCCTTTCACAGGATCGCTACTTTATTCTAGAGGGGTGCCTATAAGTGTAGGTGTGAATTATGTTTTAAAGGTTTGTGCAAATGATTCCAAACCCTCATCATGTTCTGAATAATGGGGTTGGATGTTGACGCAGAAGTCAATGTATATTAATAATCAGTCCTAAGTCTGTACCAGTCCCAGCATTGACTCATTTTCATTGGGACCAGAAGGGGTTGTGCACACCATTGTTGGGTGCACGAGGCACAGACGAAGAACTTGTTACTAAAATGTGCTCTATCCAGAAGAAGCGACACATAGCAGGAGTTCAAAACCCACAAACTTTATTTCCCTGTACAAGACCCTCTGCTCTGCACCCATCCTCATTAGGCTCTTCTCAGTGGTCATTAGAGGGTCTGTGTGTTATGTGAGCATGCATAGACATTAAGAGTGAGGTTGCTGCTGTGCTATAAATACACTAAATGTGTACTTGCTGCATACTAAGAGGGGGCCAAGAAAACTTAAGCAAGGGAGCATTATCTATCACCAGCACACTCCTGTAGAAAGATGATCCCTGGGATCTTCTCTTCTCCCTCTCAAAGACAAACCGGAGGTACACTAATTCTGAAAAACCTCCAGAGTGTCATACAGTTAGTGCATTCCTGAAGGCCTTCTTCCTATGTGCATGTATTGTATGAAGGCATACAGGAAAAGGTCTTCCCTTATCTGCATAGGACTATGTCTACAATTTGTTTTATCATCAATTTTTATTGTTTTTATTACACAGATACAAATCATGATAACACCTCACCCTCATAGTTTATCCTCTTAAGGATTGCTTTCATTTCCAAGTGTATCACCTTGTGAACTTATAAACCCATAAAATTACCTCCGCCTCCTCTAAATTTTACAGTGCTTCTTGGGACCTCCTCTGGCACAGATGGGCTTCGCACATCAGTCCATTGCTGATCCCCTCTTGAAGAGAGCCGAGGGAGAGGGCTGTGGGACTTTCATTTGAGAGCTTTATCTCTTTTGCCAATTATCCTTGTGCTTTCCCCAGTTGTCCCCTAGCTTTTCTAGTAAACCCAATGAGTCCACCCACCTTGGGTGCTAGTTCTATAGGTTGCTCCAACACCTGAGTGAGTGTTGTTTTAATCGCTCAAACAATAGCTTCAATGCTAGGACACTGCCATAGCATATTATAAAAGCCTGTATCTGGATTTTTGCATGAGAAGCACTGAGGTGTGTGGAGTCCACCAGCATGTAAGAATCATGGTGATGTAACTCATGTGTAAATAGCTTAGTTTGAAACAACCAGGGAATGGAGGACATGGCAATTTCTCAGGGAGCCATGCATGGCTCTCTCCATTTTGTGTTGCCAGGGGGTCCAACCGAACCCTCCCACTCAAACGTATTCAAGGCATTACAGACTCCTGAGCATTATATTTGAGAAATTCCATTATACCCCAGGCGACCCTTCAATATTTCAACCTCTAGAGGGTTATATTCTGGAAAATTAGAGAACAGCAAGTGGAGACTAGCTAGCATGTGACAGAGTTGTAAATATTTGTGGAATTAAGTGTGGGGCAGACTAAAGTGGAGTTGTAAGTGCTCAATGGTTTCCTACAATCTCGACAGACATCCCCCAGGTTAGTAATCCTCTTCTTGTCCCATTAACGAAATCCTTCTAATTGGACTGTGTGACTTAAACATCTCTCTGCCACAGTGGGGGTTGTTGTGTCAGTTTGTTCTCCAATTCTATGAATCTTTGTGTGAAGTCAGCCTTGAAGCACCACCTTTGTAATTCCCGGGGAATATACTGGAATGGGTCTACCATATAAGAATCTCATCACATTGCCAAGACCCAACAGGGCCAATTGCGATCGCTAAGATGGGTGGCTCCAGATCTCACTCAGCTATTCATTGTTTGTAGGTAAGTGCCCCTTTTGGACATGGTCACCCCCACTGTTTGCTCACTCATCCTGAGGTTCTTCAACTGAGGTGACCTTGGTCGCTGCTAAACAGGTCCCCAGTGCAAGTGCTCTTTCACTAAAAACAGGAAACAATGTGTACAACTGGCACACACTTCTCTACCTTTGTACGTCCCTAGTAAGAGGATCCCTGCTACCTAGGACATGGGTAGTGGAGAGGGTCCCTAAGCACTGCAGAATGAGATGTGCCACCATCAGGAACCCCACTAAAAACAAGTTGCACACAGCTGCCATTTCAGTCTCCATATCCTGGTGCAGGGCTGGCCAAAATACGACATAGCACACCCATTGTGTGCCATGCCCCAATCTCTGCATGTAAGTATATGTAAGTCACCCCTATACCAGCACTTGGAGTCTTAAGGCAGGGTGAATCATGTTTGATGTGTTCTGCTATGAACCAGTGATTCCCAGCACCAGTGGTGAGCATTACAAGTGAGCAGGAAAGCCATCTTAAGGTATGTTCTAGACACTTGTCATTACGAGTCCCCCAGCTACATAATGGCTTCACTGTAAACTATGGTGTTTGGTATCAAACACCTTGTCTTAATGAATCCAGGCTGATGCCAGCCTCTGATTTATTATGACATGCACCCAGAGGTGCCCCCTGGACCCCACTAGTCTCTTAGTGAGTTGGCTGACTGGTCTCGCCCAGCCTTCCACCACAAACAGGTTTCATACCCTCAGGAGGTGAGAGCCCACACTCTGAGGGCAGAAACAAAGCCTTCTCTGGAGGAAGGTGTTACCATGTACTCCAGCAGGATGGCTAATGAATCTGCAGACCAAGACCAGGGACTTCAAAGGCCCTCCTGCCTTTGGTGTGCAACCCTGCCTTCCCCAGACCTGGCCATTGCCACCCCCTGCCCTGAGGCCCACTTGGCACCAGGACAGGTGGGAAAATTAGTCAGTAGGTGTATACCACCTTTGGGCTAACCACACACCTATGGTGGACTACAAGAACTGGACACTCAAGGAACGGTTCCACCATCTTGTTTTTGGTGGATCTAGGCCTTCTGGGACAGGGTTATGCCCACTCCCCACAGGAAGTGGTAATATAGGGGGTGTAGTCAACCCAAGGATAATCAGCCCATTGGCTACTACTCTACACTCCCTTAAACACCCCTACGTTTTTTTAGGTGCCCTCCCACCCTTTTGCCAAGTGTGCCGTATGCAGGAAACAAACTCAACTAGCAGCGCTGCACTTGGACACCACAGGACAGGTGAAACGGAACTGCTGGTCTTGTTTGTGACTTAACACCCCTAGCACCCTACTAACTACAGGCCCCCCCCCGTGGACTGATTGCAAAGACCACTATGCAGTAAAAAGTACTTTGGAACCTTTACAGCATAAAAGTGCATTGGGTAAAACTGTTACTTGCTAAATCGCTATAGAACTGCAACAGTACTTATCTGCATGAAAGTATTCTGGTGTTGAAACATAATATAAGCAAAGTAGCTATTTTTCTAAACAATTGGTCTTGAGGTCCTTCTTGACTGTGTGTCTCATTTATTGACTCTCTGTGTTCAATAGATACTTAGCACTACCCTACTAAGCCTAACTGTTCACCCACACTACCACAAAAGAGAGCTTTTACCCCTGTAAACCAATAAGGGACGCCCAGTACTATCTGCATACTGTACCTTTACATTTGGTACACTACATAGATAGTAAGCTTCCTACATTGATGACTAGAATGTGTGAGTCCCGGTAATAGAGCTTGATATCGGCCATCCCCATCCCTTCCTTGAATACCAATTGTCAATACATGTCCAGAGCAATATGTGTGGGCTAGCCATAAGAAAGAGTGTGTTAAGGCTGTGATTACCATGAACCAAGTGTTGTGAATCAGGAGTTTAGTAGCACATAGAAATGAGTATCATCATTTTAAAGAGAGCTTAGAGTGTAGAGTGCAGATCTATCTTCTTTCCCTCCGAGGTGTCATCCCTGTATTTGAACATCACAATGTATTAGTATAGCCAGGTGTTCAATGGCATGGGTGAAGAGGAAGGGAGATAATAGGCATCCCTGCCTGGTTCCTCTTTGGATCGGGAGTATGTTGGAAGGTACACCACTTATTAGTTATCATACTTCGGTCTCTAAAAACGGACCTCTTGCCAAATTTCATAATCAGAAGACATTAACCAGAAAGGACCAATTAACCATGTCAAATGCTTCTCAAAGTCTACAAGAAGTGCACACAGGTCTTTGGGTATCATCAAGCCAGGTCAACACCATGTGGGCATGTCTTATACAATGACTTGTACTACAATTGGGCATAAAGTCCCATTGTTTGGGTTGAACAAGTGTTTCAAGAACCCGCTGGAGTCTAAAGCTAGTGCTTTAGAAAATATTTTGATATGGGTCGGTAAGATGCACATCAATAAGGGGGAATGGCCTGATTTAGGGATGATGACAATAATGGCAAGATCTATTTCTGAGAGGAATGATCCTTTCAGTTCAGATTCCATATTAAAGGTCCAGCAGTTGTGGGGCTACAACGTTGTGGAATTTACGGTAATATTCTAGGGAAAAATCCATTGGGCCAGAGTGCTTTGCCGGCATTCATGTCTTGTATAGAACCACCTATATCTTCCACCTTGAGGAGGCCCTCCAGCTCCTTCTTCTGTAGTGTGGTGAGCAGTGGTTAGGGTATTTCTCCAAGAAGTGATTTAGTTTATTCTCAAACTGAACGAGGACATTGGGCATATTATGTTTGATAGTATTCAGCAAATGTTGCCACTATCTCGTCAGCCATGTGTTTTTTGTATCCCAAATGACTGATGATGCCAGAAATTATTCTGGTACCCCCCAACTCGTTGGGGGAGAAGTTTTCCAGTCTTGTCCCCATGTTCATATACACGTCTAGTCGACTCCCTACAGTATTGGTTTGCATCATTTAGTGCGATCTGTCACAACAAGAATCTATAGAGCTCAGGTTGCAGACAGTGTGTTTCAGAAGCCTCTAACAAACATTGTTTCTCCAGCTTCAGGATGCGAGTTTTGAGTTCAGTTATCCAGCTGCGTTTGGCCCTCTATGTGTGTCTGAGATATTCTTTCACTCCACCTCTGATCATGGCCTTACTTGCAGCCTATACAGTACCCGCCTAAGTAACTGACCCTCAGTTTATCTCAAAGTAGGATTGAAGTTCTGTGAATAAATTAACCTAAAGTGGTCATCCATACTGCACCACTAGTTGAGACACCAAGCTGGTCTTTAGTGGTCAGCAGATGCCCCTACTGAATAATTATCGGCGAATGGTCTGAGATCCCGTCGCTGGAAAAGGCAAGAGGTCTATGTGTCAGAGGATCTAAACCAAGGCTAAGGTGTGTGTGCTTTCCCTTTCACTTGGATGACAAATCCTCCATATGTCACAAAGGCCCACTGAGTCTGAGTCACTAGTTGCATTAACCTCTCCAACTGGTTAATCTCAGGGTTGAGCATAGCACTAATGTTGCCCCCCTAGGATTGTGGCACCTGTTGGGAGGCCCATAACAATGCTTGTGATTGCATTGAGGGTTTGTTTGGATAACTGGGGTGGTATTTATATTCTCCGGAATATATGTTTCCCTTCCAGAAGGTCATCTATTCCCACATGGCAACCTTGAGAGTCTTCAAGGATCTCTGCAACCACTTGGGAATGTTTCTGGGCAGGAGTATGGCCACCCTCTGGACCAATGAGGAAAACCACCCTCTGGGCCAATGTGGAATCCCGTATTACCCCCAAATATGTGAAACGGGCAATTTGTATGTAATAAATGACTTCCTGGCAATAATAAAACAGCCAGCCTGAGTCTCTCAACATACTAAAGGGTGGCTGTCTTTTTTTATGATCCAACAGACCATTCACATTCCAAGACATTATCTGAAAGTCAGTCATGAAAGATGTGGGTAGTTCACTGCCCCAGGCACAAGTTTTGGATGGCAATCAAAGCTGGTGGTGGGCATGTGAGTGTGCCATGTGTGTTTGTGGATTCTTGAGAATTCAAATTGATACATAAAATCTAAATGAATATAAACATAGGACTTGTATTCACCCCTCAACTGTCCTTCTGCCGCACTTCCACCCAAGAAGTATCTGTCACCTCATAACACAGCAATAAACTAACCGTTCTGTAACTCATATAAGGCACTAGAGGTAGACCTGCCTCCTATGTAGAATTGTTTGCCTTTCAGGGCCTTTGAAAACCTCACTCTTCGAAGAACTCATCATGTTCTTCAGACATGGGTCTGTAGGTGTCTAACACATCACTGCATAGGTTTCTCAGTAGTTGGGTCCCTTCCAAGGCATCGTCTCATCTCACCCTAGGAGAACCTTTTCTCTCCAGATTAACTGCTCAGGAACCCACCTCATCTGCAGGTGATGCTGATGTCTGAAGCCACTGCACACAGAAAATAGCACCTACATGTAGTGGATGAGTCTGGTGAGCCCTCATGCCTTCTTCGACCTTTGCTGGACTTTGGTCTCCTCTTTGGTTTAGTCAATAGAGGTTGATAAGGCACTTAAGGTTGGCAGTTCAGAGCCCCAGGACCCCCAGGACGGCACAGGAGCTCCTTCGCCTCAGCGACCCAGTCCCATGCCTTTTCTGGGCTTTCGAAGCAGTGATAGAGGGAATTGCGGATCACTTTTAGTTTGGCAGAGAAATTCAGTGCATACAGTAAGTTCATCATCCTCAGTATTCATTTGGCTACGTCAAAGGATTTCCATTGCTTCTGTACTTGTTTAGTGTAGTCCAGGAAAATCATCATGTGGGTAGATTGAAAATACAAATTGTCCAGATTACAGAGTTCTCACAGAATATCATCTTGACCACATTCATTTGGAATCCGGGTAATCATGGATCCTCGAGGTACTCCAGTGGGAGTCTTTGGGTCTACGATCAGTGGGCACATTCAACTGCAAACCATTGTGGTAGTGATCCTTCTGGTAGCCAGGACCCGATCCATGTCTATGGCATTTTTTCTGGGTCTGTGGTTTTGACCTCTTCTGAAACCCCCTCAAATCTAAATGTTTTACACTGTGATCAATTTTCAGCATCTTCTGCCATATCTTCGAGAGTTCGGGTAGTGAAAAGAAGATCGGTCACCTTTGTTTCAAGTTCAGCCCTCTCATCTTTCACGATTGAGAGCTTATCCTCTGCTTCAATTACTCTTCCTGAGACCTTTCAAAGGTCTTGACAGAGAGTTACGTCTGCACTCACCTCTCCAATCTTTTTCACAACTGCCTCCTGTGAGGTTTGGATCACCTGTATGGTACTCTCAACCTCTGTGGATTCCAGAAGTCTTTTTGAGGAGGTGTCGATGGGCGGTCTTGGTGTCCCTTTCAAGTAGGTGATGTTTTTTTATCCATAGTTGATTGGGCCTGCGTATGGAAATCTTATCTTTACCCATATAGAGGTTAGGGAACTCAACCATGAGTGTTTTTATCATAGCTGCCACTTTGCCTCGACCAGACCTTGCCTTAGGCAGCCCCTATTACTGTAGAGTCATGTCCGCCGGCCATCAGTAGATTGTGGACAGGGTATCACGCAGTACAGGGTCCTAGGCTAGGGCAAGTGTTGGTGGTGTTCCTCATGGTTTCCAGCTAAGGGGCAGCATCACTGGGGCTGCATGTCTAGTCTTGTTCTGGAATTAGCTCCACTGCAAACTATAAACCTTAGTGGGTGAAGTTGCACTCTGTCCCGCTTGCCTAGGAAATGCAGGAGAAAGCAGCACAAGCAGCCGAGTGCAAAGTTGCCCTCCCTGTCATTTGGAGCTACTAAGCAGCCCACCCCTACAGAAGTACTGCTAGGCCACATAGCATCAGCCTGATCTCAGCCCCAAGCAAGACCCCTTTCCAGCAGCCAAATTCCCGGACAACCACTCATTCTAATCTTCCCCTAAGGCCACCATTGCAAACTCCTCGGGCCCTAAGCAAAAAGACTAGAGCATACAGCAGTCCGGGCCGGGGGTCAATGGTCCGCCACAGGTCAATCCAGCTCCACTACTCCACCTTTACAGGAGACTCTCCCGGAGTGTGAGGTTGCCTTGCACCCACTTTGTTTTTTGAACACACAGATTTGTTCCAGGTTTGGTTAACTGCGAGGGGGCAGTCAAGGTCGTGCAGAGAGAGAGGCTCTGCTGCCCCAGACAGCGATTGAGATTCAGCCTCACCCCGCAGATTAATTAAGAGCACTGAGCATGCAAATGATGAAAGCCAGAGGGTCTCTAACTTCGAGGGTATTAGCAGCCTTCACAAAACCATCCGGGTATTACAATATATGGAAGATATGGATACATATTCCTTTTATAATCCTTAAGAGCCCAGAAATAAGAAGGCCGGAATGTGTGAACACTTTTTCTTTAACAAGTAGTCCTCAACAAACTATAAAAGCAGATTAAAAAAAAGACTATCAATCTAAAGTCCATAACACAAGGGAGAGTATTTGGATAAAAGGCCATCGGTCTAACTATCATGGACTGCCTTAATGATGGACCACATAAGATGGATGATTGACACAATGGCAGTCACTCATTATATAATTATATATATGGTCAGTGTAGAATGGATTGTATATTGTGCATCAGAGATTTTTATTTTCACAAAGTGGTTATTGACAGACAAATTGTTTTTTGTTTACACAATTTTGTGATATTAAATTGATTTTATATCCATTAAAGTCTGATACTTTAAGAAATTATTGCAATAAAATGTAACATGGGAAATAGAATACTACAGTCCAATAATAATAAATACATTATTGTTGAAGTTATTAAGAAAAATCTATCCCTCAAGAGCCAATGTTGATTGTATTACTCTTTGAAACCGCTATGGGCAATACTGCAGCAAGGAGGCCAAGAAGGGCCCATTCTCCCTCCTCAAGACCCAACTCAGACACCGTACTCTTTTAGCAGCAGTTCCGCGCCAGCTCATATTTTGCCTAGACCTCTTCAGTGATCAGCCTCCATCATGGGGAAGGAGCCGGCGATGGAGCATCTGATCACTGTGCAGGAAGAATCAGCCTGTAGGCTCCATATATGAATCAACAATGGCAGGGCTCCGTTAAGATCAGCAAATATACATTGGTGACGTTAGGTGTGTTTTGGCAGCAGGGTGGTGGTGGATGACAAAGGAGGTCAGGAAGCATTATCAAAATGGGTTTGCCATCTCGGCCGACCTGGCTACACTCCTCTGCTCCATACAATTAATGAAATGTTTCCATTGCAAGGATGCAATTTGTGCCTGGCAATGTGTATGATAGAAGGGGCCATGCAAGCATTCTGCAGCCTCCATTTAAGTACAAAGATCAGCCTTTTGCTATGTAGGAGGCCTAGGGGAACATTTGCGTTGGTACACTGTTTAATTAGGCTTCAGATATTGCTTTGAGAACTCAACACAACAGCCAGGGCGAGGTTTTCAGAACTAGCCCCACTCTCATGTGAAACCACTGGCCCAAACGTCTTGCTCCAGCCTGAGAGGTTGTAGCCATTAAGAAGAACAAGAGCAATGAGATGAAGGAATTCCTCTACGTCATCACACTTTGAATCTGGATAGAGGTAGAGTCCTCCAGCTCCTCTGTGGCCCACTCCATCCCAAAGGAATGCCACTCTTTCACCTCCATTAACCAGACCCCTACGAGAACCCTTTGTGAAGCCAGAGAACAAGCTATAACACTTCAGGCCCCTGCCTTGACCTCCAGTGCTTAATACTAACTGGTGTTTGACGGTGATGAGCAACAGCATTTAAAGCTCAACCCCGGCACTTCTGAAGGGCTACCAAGTGGTGGTGCGAGTAATGGGTGGTGAAAGCTGCAGTGGCCTACCGATAAATAACGTGGGCCCCGCCAGTTCCTTTTTTTTGTATTGACACAAATTAAGCACTCTTGAACCCTGACAGTCTTAACTGTACTCCAAGAAGCGGCAAGCACACTGGACTTAATTACTTTTAAAGTACTGAGCCTTCCGTTCAAAAGTAATTACAGCGGGTTGAAACCTAGCGGCCACTTGGGGCTGAACAGGAAAGGTCCTTGTTAGTCCTTAGGACAACATCAGACACTTTCCTCATTTCTGAAATTGTTCACAGCAATTTGTCTTTCTAATACTGTTGTCTGGAATGAACACCAAGTAAAGTCAAATGCCTTTCCTGAGCTGACGCAGTAAACAGCAGTTCAGCACATTACTTTGTGGTTAAACTTAATTAAAACCCTAGAGAAACTAGATACTAAATAGTATTGTGGAATAATTTCCAATTCAGAATACACTTGGTCTCGAGTTGTACAATTCGATCACCAAGAAACCGTGTTTCTCCACTGGTTTTAACCGCAAGCGTTTCACGTCTCTCCTCTAAATTCTCAAGATATTTTAATTAACCTTCTGTTAAGGACCCTTAACGCTAAAACGTATCCCAGCTGTTTATATGGCCTTCACAGCCGGACTTGACTCTACATCAGCTCTGCCAAAAATATTAAAACTAGCTTTGTACTGCGCCTAGAACGGCGCACGGGTGCGTGGTGGTGTCATGGCAACTATTCAGGTCTCAAAGCAGCCCTCTGGCGTTCCTCCCATTGGGTACAAGCGAGAGAGGCAGAATGAACGGCCAATCCCAGTTTCGGAAGTCTTACAAGATTCCATCTAGCCGCAGATATACGAAAAAGTGATAGATTAAGCAGTTGACCTAATACGTCAAATTGTCTTCTTAAAATTGTGTTCGGAAAATAGATGAAATGAGAAACAGATCATTAAAATGATGTAAGGTGGAAATTACTTTACTGTCACTTGAACTAATTTCAGCATTTAGTGTTATGAATGGAAAGCTTTCAGTGATAACATTGATACATTATATCAGGTGCTGACAGCATGTCAAAACTCCACAAAAGTCAAATGTTAAACACAGCAACCGTGTCAGCTCAGGAATTCGGCATCACCTGGGAAATCTAAAAATAACAATCAGGGATTTATGGCAACAACACATTATGGTTTTAGTGCCAACCATAGTAAAAAGGCCTGCCACACCCATTCGCTTGTGATGTGCATCACTCACTTTAGAAGAGCTCTTATAAAAGAACCGCAGAGCAAATTCCACCTAACCACCTTAATCCGGCCACCATCTGCATCTCCAAACTGGTCATGCTTTGCGAAACCACTTGGCGTTTCACTCAGGATTGTCTACACCAGCTGCCCTCATTTTCCTCTTGGCTTGAGCAGAGCCCACCAAACATCAAGAAGCTTCTTGCAAGAACCAGTCTGCCTCACATGGTTGCAGCCATACAAGGGCCTGGATGCCATAAGTCCCTTCCCATGGACAGCAACTAGTATATGAAACGCCTCACATTTTGTGACCATCTACTCAAATCATCCACTCACACCCAACCTGAATTTACTGAGTTAGGCAATACCTCCCTGATAAAAACTGAGCTTGAGTCAACTATGGTAAATAGGAGCTCCCTGACATAAATCTGCACCTGAATAACAATGTTCAAGTATTCCAGTCAAAATAATTAAACGTGCTCTTCACACCCATAACAAGCCCCATGCCCTTTCAGTACAATTCACACAACCACAACCATCACAATATCCACTTACACATGAGCTGACACTACCTCGTAAAATGCACTAACTGAAATCCTTACCATACAATATCTATGCATCAGGATTCCCATCAAACCACCCCACTATATCCTGGCTACCCCCAACTAAACACATAGGATATCTGACATACTATTCAATTAACAATGTCTACGTGCTACTCTGCATCAAGAAAGTAAAACTAAAGACCTATGCCAACATGCTAAAGACATGTACAATTCCAAATGTATAGCAGGAAAACAGATACAAAGTGGCTTTCTAGATAACAAGAAAACCTTCACCCTTCCACACCCACGTAGACAGGCAGCAAACATTCGATCAGCCAAGTCAGATCACCTTGCTATTCTGAAATCACTGCTGAAAAGAGGAAAGTGCACTAATAAACGCTGAATCCACCTCTCCTCCACTCCTGTTAACCAGCACAATTGAGAAAGTAACTAGGATAAAAAACTCCCTTACTAACACAATCAAATCTTTCTGCAACAATATAAGCCTTGCCAGTTCACATAATTAAACCACATACATCATCCATACCCCTCCTCAAAGTCTCCCTTCCACAAGTCAAATACAGAATCCACTATGGCTCTATCCTGAATACAATGATAATACAGGATTGGAGCACCTGACTTGACAGTTCATCTGTGTGCGGCTATCACACAACTTAAACTCAGAAGGTCTTTATTAGGACTAGTGCCTCCAGACCATTTAAAATTGTCTGCTGCCTCCCGAAAATTGAACCCTACAAAAAAAATAATTTCAACACATTAATGCAACCAGACTGCGACCGATAATATAAGTATGGCTGAAATCAGTGTCTCCTCACCTTCCTCCATCTCAGTAGGTGACAAATCTCTAGGTTTTTCCAGTGGTGTAGGAATGGTGCCACTGCAAGAAATAACAATGGTCCTGAGGACACTGACTGAGTAGTTAATATACAGCCACAAATGAGGTGAAGTGGGACTCCCAACACTAGAGGGCCTTGTTGCCTCTGTAGTTACAGCTCTATCGAGAGTTATGTCCCGATTCTTTTTTAACCCACATTTTTCTCCTTCACGGCCTAGGTAGACAAACCCAATCCCAGGTCAATCAAATTATACAACATGATCCTTCGGAGGAGGGTGAAAGCACGTTTTCCATCTCACCACATTCTACACTAATGCCCAAACATTCAATCTGTCTCCCAAAGCACAAGGCGCACCCCACTCAAATTCCATGGAGCCACCTGCCTGATCGATTTAAAACAAAAATAAATTTGCATCACCCCTCCTCCTCTACTTTCTGAAAACCACACTGGCATTCTGCCACAAAATGCATCACGTTAAGATCCTTGCCTATAAGTCAGAAAGTCACGCACACACAGTGGACAGCCCAAGAAAATAAACTCGCTTTTCACATCCATATCAGCATCCTGGCTAAATCGATAAGACAATAGGTGATGCCTAAATGATTGCCATTTTGTAGCACCTTCACGTTTTAGTAAACCCTGGAACATTTCTCAGCATCTACATCATTTAACACATTCCAGTTATGAAGTGACAAATCTCTTATTTCAAGTGCAAATTGATGTACTCCAGTTTCCTTCATAATCTTCCACTTGGTAGAACACACACTGACAACATCGATCGTGTTGGCTTTTGAACAGTGAAAAGCTTGGCTAGGTTCCGAAAAGCGAACAGAAAATGTTCCATACGGACAGCAGCATGCTTAGCTCCTCTAAACATATTGAATGAGTGCAGTAGAGCTAGCAAGTGATGCAAGCTTCATTCACTCAAAAGGTGGGGCAGCTTCTTCAGCTCCTGCTGCAGGGAACTGGTCGCTCCTGTTAGAAAGTAGGGAAGTGAGAGTATGCATAGGGTGCCCCAGCATGTATGCACAGACGGCCCAATAAAAAGGAGGTTTTGGAGTACATGGGCAAAGAGGTAGATAAGAAAGGAAGTGCAGGGAACACACCAGCCTAGAGGTGCAGGGAGTGCAGACGCAAGGAAACGCAGGGACGAAAGAATAAGGAGGTGGTGGGATAAGTGCGTAAGCAGATTCAGGAGCAAATGGGCAGTAGGGGGCACAAGTAGGCAGGTGCTGGGGTTGAAGGGGAAGGGCACACAAGGTGCAAGCCATTGCAGTGATCATGGCACAGAGGTGAAGAAAGCACAGTGGTGCATGCAGTATATGTAGAGGAAGGACAAGATTAAAGTAAGGGATAGGACATCGATTAGTGGCAGAAAAAAGGCAGCGATGTACAAAAGGGAAGATGGGCACTGAAGGCACGGGTATCAGAGGAAGTGCATAAGGCAAAGTGGGATAATGATAGTACTGTGTGCGTAGGAGGCACAGGGAAAGATGAGGGGCATTAAGAGAGGCACGGTAAGTGCGCGGAAGGCAGCATTCCAGAAAGTGCTAGATGAGCTTTGTTTGTGAGGGTAAGGGCACAGCAGAGAAACAACTAGCAGAGTAAGGACATAAACAACACCTTTCTCATTTCGAAGGAACTCATCCACTGTCCCATCAGCTACTGTTGCTCCTCTGTCTGCTGGTCATTTCCCCAGAATAGTACCTGCCTTACACACACAGGAAGCCCACACAGTACATCTAAAGCATGGCCCCAGCAACAACAGTGCAAGGTCCACTCACCATAGAAAACCCACTCAGAGCAGGAACACAGTGGTCAGCTCCCTGCACTGCCTGAGTAGGGATGCAGTAAAACTGCATGATGGCCAAAAAGTGTGGGCAAGATCAGAGAATGGCTACTGGTGGAGGAACCACCCCAGGGGGAGGCACATCGGTGCAAAATCTAAACCAGTGGAAACAAATGAGTGTTGAGGGACACACTGTGGGTGCTCAAAGGTTGTGCCTAAAAAGGTTGTAAGCTTTCTTCTGAACCTCGATCTACCAAATCCCATAAGTGCCAGACAGGGATATTTCCTGTCAAAGCCTAACCGTAAGTACATTGAGTTACTTCTTCTGGAGAAAGGTATCGCTATTCGCTGAAAGATTAAAAAGACAAACAGTCATGCCAATAAAGACTCAGAACTCCACATAAGTAAGTTTAAATGAGTCCCAGTGCGAGAATTCTACTTGTTGCAATGTTACATGAAGCCAAAAAAACAAAGGGTGGAGGATCTAAGCTACCTAACGCTGCGACCTAAGCCATGTATTTATCTGTAGGCTTGGGAAGCACCACAGTCAACCAATGCCTTTTCTGGTGCCAGAATCTGCCCCACTGCACATCTATGGTGCACTGATCAGTTACCCAGTTTGTTTTTGGAGCAAATAGAGCCAATTAAATAAATACCCAATGCATATTTTAACTTTTGTAAAGTGACCAGTGATTCTGTACATACATTTTTCAATGTTCTGTGTTTCAAAGACGTAATCTACACAGTGTACAATTGAACACCTAAATGTTGTGATTTTTGAATTATTTTGTGGATCAGATCTGGTGTTATTGGTCATGTCAGACCTACAGCTTACCATGATGAATGATCCCATTTTCCAGCAAGGCTTGTCCAAGATTGACACCCTCTTCGGGTTTACTTATTTCACCAATTTCCATGAGCCAAGATACAAACTCACTATGAAGGAAAATAGAAAAATCTGGTATAAACAACAAGGTCTGGTCGAACAAGCATAGCTTTCCATGTCATTATGACTTATACTGCACACAAGAATTCTGAACAAGAGCCAGAAATGGAATTTTCAGGACAGTCAGGATTTCGCCATCTGTAGAGGAAGTGCTCCACAGATCAGGCCTGCTTCCTGTTCATATTCCCCAGTGTTTATCTAGCTTTCCATAATAATTAGAAAATGAACCCATCACAGGAAAAAAGGAAACAAATTAATCAAGTGGTGGGAAAAGCTTTCCAAGAGATTAAGTTACGAAGCGAGAAATTATCATGTCATACAAAACCGTGCTTATTCATATATGGGATAAAGTATCCCCTGCCCTACATCATAATGATATTGCAAGTCACTTAGTAGTTACATGACCATATCGAGGAAAAAGGCTGAAGGCCAACTTCCTTTATCAGGTCATGAATTCCAAGGTGACCAGAAGAATGAATATCCAGCTCTTGTTTTCATTGTTTCACCTGCAGATGTAAATTATGTATGCACTGTGACCTGCCTATAATTTTGCCTGCTGTCTCAGGAGGCAGGTGATGTGACGTCATAAACAAACAACATCAGCAACGTCCTTTCTCTATTACAAGTGACTAGATATGTCACAATCTAACTGTAATAAGAAAATAGAGACTGGCTTTTATACAGTGTTGCAGGCTTCATTGCGTTTTAAAAGGCTAAAAGTTCAGTTATACACAGTTCTCTTCAGACTTGCACGGAGAAATTCTCTAAGTAGCAGAAAAATACCAGCATAAAGTGTATTGAAAAGTTATAAAAAGTCACTTAAATAACAAAGGTTACAGGGACGTTGTAGTTAGGACCTGAATTTACTCGCAGAAAACCACAGAAATTCAGCAGTCTACGGTAACTATAATTCGCGCCCCTAGCATGCACAGTTTTCTTCTTAATAATTTTATGACAAATGTTGCGGTGATATTATCAATTATGTAATAAAAAAAATGTAACGACTGATGAAATATGTTTTCTTTAATTCAATTTCCTAACTATAATGTCCCTGTAACCTCTGTTTTTTCAGTTAATTTCTATGCTTTTTTAATTTTTCTAATTAAAACTTTAAGTACTTTTAATTACTATAAGTTAATCCAACCAGGGCCCCCTGCAGTCAAACCCCAATAACCACCCAACCCTGCACCATGCATAGCCTTTGGCTGGGCTCGGCAGGGGTTGGCTGGAAGTCCTGCTAGTTCCCTATAACCAATCCAGCCCGCATGCATAAGTCTCTTAGTGGGTCTGTGAGTGTGTGCATGAGTACCTCAGTGGGATTGTCAGTGGGTGCATGGGTCTGAGTGGGTGCGTGAATAACTGAATGTGTCTGATAGTGGGTGATTGAGGGTCTGAGTGGGTGAGTGAGGGCTTGAGTGGGTGGGTGGGTGCATCAATTAATTAGTAGGTCTGCAAGTGGGTACATGAGTCTGTGTGAGTCTGTGAGTGAGTGTATGAGTTTCTTAGTGGGTATGTGAAGGCATGAGTCTCTGAGTGGGTACACGAGCATGAGTAGCTCTGTGAGTGGGCTCATGAATGTCTGAGAGGGCCTGTGAGTGGATGTGTGAATGTCTGAGTGGGTCTGTGAGAAGGTGCATGAGTGTTTAAGTGGGTCTGTCAGTGGGTGCATGAGTGTATGAGTGCTTCTGTGAGTGGGTGTGTGAGTGTCTGTGTGGGTGTGTCAGTAGCTGTGCGAGTGACGTGTCAACAGAGGAACCTCACCTTCCCTTTTATCCAACATGATTCTACATCTTTGCCCAAAATATCTACAGAAGTGGAGTTCTTTCTGCTTCCTTGGGTAAATGTTCAGCTGTGTCATGGAGCACAAGGAAATGTTACCAGTGACCTTGTATGCATTTTGGCAACAGGAATGCTCATAGTGCATCTTTCTCTAGAGTTCTGTGATAGCATGAATCCTCCTAAAGAGAGGTCACAAGACTACAAAGACGTAAATCTCCACCAAACCAGGTTCCATCCTTTTATCTATATGAGATAAGTTCTTCTTTGTTTTGTGGAGACATCCTCATATTCCTCAGCATCAGGAACGAGCCACAGAAACTGGCAGAAAATGCACTGGGGGGCCCTTTGGTAAACTGTCCATCCTAGCAAAATGCGGGCAGACCTTTGCATACTACTAAAGTGGACGGTGCTGGGCCAGGTGGGTGCAGCTTCCAGGTGGTTTGCTTTGGAGACCGCGGGGCAAGCCTGAATGTCCCTGCACTCCCAGGGAGTCTGCATTGCTCTCACACACAGGGAGCTGCTAAACATGCAGCTCCCTGTGTGTGAGAGCAATCGTTTTGCAGTTTCCCTGCCCCTGATCCCAGAAAGCAAGAGCTATTTGACAGTTCTGGCTTCCTGGGAGCGGAGTTTGTGTTTGCTCTGACTTGAAGGAAGCTGTCAACGTTTCCACGAAGTCAGAGCAAACAGCTATGTCCTGGGTGGGCACCACAGGACATAGCAGGAGCCAGCCTTGGCGGGTGGTAGTCCACAGGGCCATATATGGCTCTAGGAGGGCCCTTCTCCTTTCAATTTTAAGGGCCTGTCCCAGGGAGGTGGTGGTCCCGGGGGTTGAGAACTGGCTGGGAGGAGGGCCAGGGCCCCCTCCTTAGAAAAAATAAAGAAAGCCCCAGGTAGGTCGTAGTCCCCAGGGATCTTGCAGACCATGGAGGGCTGTGGGGCCCCCTCATCTTTTTTGCGTAAAACACCAGGGAGGTAGTGGTCCCCGGGGCTTCAGCTCCGGGTGGGTCCATACGCCCCCCCTCCATATATTAATTAAAGCCCCAGGAAGGAGGTGGTCCACAGAGCTCATCTGAGCCCATGGAGGGATGAATGTGCGGCCACCTACAATATTTAAATAAAGCCCCAGGTAGGGGGTGGTCCCTGGGCCTCAAAGTGCTTTAGGAGCAGGGCCAGTGAACCCCTTACTTATTTAAAAAAAAAAAAATGCCCCCGGGATCTGGTCCACCCAGGGGCTCTAGTCAAAAACAAGGACGGGAGCCTGCTTTTGATTTTGATTTTTTAATTTTCACCAGATTTGCGGATCCACACATACAGTTGGAGATTAAAAAAAAAAATGCTTTTTTACAGTGGTGGGATCCCTCTGGGACCCCAACACCAGAGCTAAGGGATCAGGGTGTCCCTACCCCCCCCCCCTTTTTTTTAAAAAACATTTTTTCTGAGACTCGGCTGAAACTGAGTCCGAAGATGTCTTCCAAAACCTCCTGGTTGAAATGTTGGCACACCAGCCAGATCTCAGCATGAGATTGGGAGGGCTGGCGGAGCCTTTGCATCCATATGTATACACATTTGTTTTTTCTTTAATATCTCCCAAGCTACTGAGTAGAATTACATCAGGTAACAAAGAGTTCTTTCCAGACCAAAAGCTACCTTTCTGCAAATTTGGTGCAATTTCGTCTTGAAGTTCAGGTCATAGTCGTGTTCAAAATCCCTATGGAAAAATGCATCAGGAAAATGTGTTTTGGGACCACTTTTACCCTTTTTCTCAGCCCCCGCTTGACGGATCACCCCAAAACTTTCTAGACAGCAGCTGAAGTGAGCGTTAATTTTTTGGGGAATATTTTGTGAAGATTCATCAACTGGGGCCAAAGATGTAGGCAAGTCAAAAATGCTCTTTCAATAGAAACTAAGTCCTAACTATAACTACTTAGTGGCGACTGCCACGGGAGGGAGAGGGAGTAGGAAAGGGGGAAGGAAAAGGGGAAGGTAAGAGGGAGGGGGAGGGGGAGGGGGAGAGGGAGAGGGAGAGGGAGAGGGAGAGAGAGTATTTCTGACACCATTATATATATATATATATATATATATATATATATATATATATATATATATATATATATCAAGAGAGCTGGACTACATGTATGTCGCATCCCTCTCCTTTCCAGTACTCAACTCCAGTCGCAGCCAGTAATTTGAGCAGGCGGGAGAGGGGGTCAAACACATGCATACTGCTACTCACCCATGGACAAGCACACAGACTCACACCCATACATTCACAAGCATGCACACAACTGCCCACCATTCACAAGCACATACAGATGCACACACCCATTTGCAGCACACACAAACTAATACATGTACATTCATACATACACACATGCATGCCCCCACAAAACAATAAAAAAGTAAAAGTTAATGAGCTGCAGCATTGATCTCAGGTGGTGGGAGGGAAGCCTTCCAGGTTCCTGAAGGATTGGGCTTTTCGCCTCCTCTCATTGGCTGACCCTGTGTCAGCCAATGAGAGGAGGTGGCAGTCCCTTATTCATAACAGAGTGGGATGGGGTCAGTGGGTCCTGCTGACCTCAGCCCTCACTGTAACAAGTGTCCCTGATGGACGCTCGACCCTGGACACTGTAGGGTTAAAAACTAAAGCGCCTAGGTCCGAGTCTATTCATTAAAGTGACATGCCCCCTCATCATGAGGGGAGGACCTTCAATTGTTTTGCCAGGTTGATGAATTCTCGTCCACAGGGCTGTGAAACCCTCAGCCTGGCAAAGTTCCGCTCAGGCAGCCAGGCCAGTAGATAATTTACTCATTTGCAGCGCATGGCTGCTTACATGAAGAGTTCCTGTCAGGCTGGCATGTGCTCATCCTGACAGACACTCTTCAAGTTTGCAAAAAGTTGGGGTGGGCGGCGTCTGCTCAACTCATTACTTGGGTCACGGACTGTTAGGATAAAACTGTGCAATAAAGAGAGAAACCGAAAAATGATCACATGTTGAATGGCCACTTTTAGTCTGTGCTTTGATGGGAGAGCATCTAAAAGCTGAAAATTACAAAGAAATGTCATCCTGTATTTTAATATTCCCCTTTCGAAATTAGACAGTAAAACACTGAACACCTTATATGTGAGATCATAAGTGTAACTGATGTTGAAAAATCCCCAACAGTGCTCCATCAGTGCATCATACTGTTAACTGGCATCAGGGTTTTCAACAGGAGTGTCCAACATTTGTCCGAGGAGCAAGATCCATTCCAGATTTTAAGCTTATCTAGGATTTGTGCAGGTGGTTCCATGCAGCTGGCGCTGGCTCTCATTCTTGGAGACCAGGAGCCAGATGTATCATGAAGGCCTTTTGCGATTCGGAAATAGCGATTTTTAAGAAATCGCTATTTCCGACTTGCAAAATGCCATGTATCACATTTGCGAATCGGTAATAGCGATTTATTAAAAATTGCAAATAATATTACCAAATCGCAAATTGCGATACTGGCCCCATTCGCACCTATGGGCCTGTTGGCCCATATCTGCGAATTTTTTGCATTTCCAAAATTGCGATTTCTTAACTAGAAATCGCAATTTTGGAAATGCAAAACCCAAGGGTGCTGGGGGCCTAAGGCCCCCTCTGCTGCACCCCAAGATTATTTTTTTCACCATGTAAGTTGCACACATGTGCTCTACATGTAAGTTTTAAAGATGCATTTTTAAAATTTGCACAAATAGCGATTCCTAAATGCCCAAATCGCATTTAGGAATTGCTTCATACATGTGCTAAGGAATCGCAAATAAGGATTCCTTATTTGCGATTTCTTATTTAGAGAGTCGCAATTTGCAATTCACTAAACAGGGTCGCAATTTTAAGGAATCGCTATTTTAGCGATTCCTTAAAATTGCGATCAGAATGTCTTTCATACATTCTGAAATGGCATTTTGCATTCGCAAACGGGCATTCGCGAATGCAAAATGCTTTCATACATCTGGCCCCAGGTCTTATTTCTTATCACAGACTTTGACCCACAGAAATAGAAACTCCGAGCAAGTCTTTGTATTCAGCAGCTCAGCATTTTGAAGAACTTGGATCACTAGAAAAAGTAAGCCCCCTGCACTTACTTCTCTTTACTTATTTAGCACACTGAGAACTGTGTCCACATACGAAAGTTTCCATGAAGTGAATTTAAGAGTAATATGCTTTGTGGACCTATGCTAGATACGGCTTGTGGAAGTTATCTCAGATCTCTCGGTCTATTCAGAAAGATATGATTTCTGACGTGGGTCTTTTTTGGGGTTCCCGTGGCCCTAGGCCCTTCTGGATGTGAAAACTGGAAATTAGCACCTCCCACTACCTACATGGTATTTAAAGCGCATGTTATGTATTACCATCTTCTAATAAAGTGTGTATCATAGAATAAAAACTTAGAGCTTAACCAATTTCAATATTATAGAAACTAATTATCTTTCATCTGCAATTAGTGACTCAGCCTAAGCTTCACGCCACCTATGTCCAGGCATTTCAGAAACCTGATAAATTGTTCAAGATCCCCTGCTCACTTCATGTATTTAATGCCACTGCAAAGTCATGGGTGTCTTGATAATGATTCATCTTGACAGCTTCTGCGCCAATATCAAAGAATTATTCTCATCATCATGTCTTGCCTAAATTGCTTTTAACAGCTGCAAATATGTTTTCACAGCAGCCTTTCTGACTTACCCGAGATGTTTACATTCACACCATGTGGCTAACCAAAGCACTTCAGGTAGTGCGGTGGACAGGGTGAGAAAACACCATACCACACTGAATGCAGTGCAAAATGTATTTTTTATATTTTGAGAGAGAAAGGCTTTACATTTTACTCAGCACACCTTTATTTACAAGTTGGTCAAGTGAGACTTTGAAGACCCCGACCTTGAATTCAAGACTGAAATATTTTTTATCTCTAGATAGAGTGGTTTATGATCCCAGGACAGAGTGAATTATGATATAACAACAATCAGCCAAGCTAACAAATACTATATTTTGCATGTCCATGATTTGGGACAGTGTGATCCACTGAGCAGTCCCATGGGTTTAATTGGCATTTTAGATTGTCAGGAAAACACTTATGGAATCCAGTCAAATTCCAGTAGGTTTGCTTCCTACATGATGAATGCTTTGGGCTTGACACTGTAAGTCAGGCTCCATTTAGGAAACACTAACACTAGGTTTGGACAAGTACCCAAAGACCGATCATACAGTCTACATCAGCACTCTACTAGAAGTTAGTTTGATCATGACCATCTACATCATAAATCAAGCTAAACTGCATCAAATATTCAGGCCGCCATCCATCAAATATAGAAGCTGAAATAGTGACAAATGTTGCATCACAGTGGCCTCATATTTTTCTAGTTTGTTTTGGTGACTGCACTTGTTGTTCATGGTCTTCAAAATGACGATGCAATATTTAGCAATGTGATAAATGGCAGGTATAAAAACAGAATTTGGATTTTTTTTTCCTGCTGGTAGAGTTGTGCGAAGTCTACACATTCACAAAATCAAGAAGAATGGGAAATATGCTCAACTTTGCCAATCAGCCAAGTTCCCCATCTAAACAAAATTAATGGGAGAATTCTTCTATTAGACCTGCTATTTGCACAAGAAATTTGCCACCAAAATCGAATTTTGAAACAATTTAACCCACAATATTTTTATACTTAAAGGGAAGTGAAAGTTTTTTTTTTTTTTTAAGTAATCTGTGCCAAGGTAAAGTTACCTAACTTTGCAGATCGTATAGATAGATTTGTAAGTCACCATAATAGTGAGGTATCCAGTTACTAAAATAATATCAAAGACTCCATCCATTAGGGAATCAAATATCCCAAAGTCCTGTAGCCATCTTTGATAGAGAAGTGATCTGTTTAGATGTCATCCACAAGGTTAGGCAAATGTGGTGGCCACACATAAGGTAAGCACCATCTATTTATCTTGTGTATAGATGTGAACCATGACACCTGCGTCAACAAGATAGTGTGGCATATTCATATTTTTTATGAATAGTAATTTAAAAAGTAAAGATGTTAAGGGTGAAGCCTTAAAACTCTATTCACCATCATAAAACTAACATTGGCTCGCTGTGTATCCTTCGCAACCTGTGAGACCCAATCTGTCAAGAACACCTCAAAGTGGCTTAAGGGAGACATAGGATATCTATGTCACCAGATTTCATTGGCTCAGAAAGGTTCCTTGGTCGACAGCTTCAAAGATGGCTGAGAGATCAAGAAGCTCTAACAGTCCTTCAGATCTCTTGCACATCACCTACAGTGGTCTCTCACCAACATTTAGCAAGGATGCACCTGTGCTTATGTGGGACCTGAACCTCAAACCTGTGCTTATGGGGAGTTGAACCTCAATTGTAGATTCTGAAGCAGGCTGTAGGACTCCAGGTGTGACGTAAGTTGTTTTGTCACCACCATCTCAAAGATCTTAATAAGGGCGGGAGTCCCAGAAATTAGACTCCAGTTAGATTGATCTTCTGGACTCAGCAACGGCTTCTTAAGTAATTTGGTGACCCAAAACTGCTTCATGCAATCTGGAGCTAGACCCACTGCTGTGGAAAAGTTTACAATCACATGAAGATACAACTGTACAATCACGAAAGGCCTTAGGTAAAACGAAATATCTTTGCTGCTAACACAGACATTTGTTGAAACACTAAAATTGGCTACTTTAAAATCCTATGAATATGATTCATGCATAAATGCTCAATACACTATATACCCTGAGGTGACATGTTTTGAAATGCTGAATTGGCTGCATATGAGCAGGGATGGGAAAATATGTCACCAAAAACAAAAATGTGTGAAACTGTCACCTTTTAGTACAAAGACTGTGGAAAATTGTAATTTAAAAAATGCCTACACCTGATCCTAAATCAAACTAGTAAATACGTTGGATTTTGTGTCCCAACAAGGAAAAGCACTTGAGTTCAGACCAAGCATTCCTCCCTGAAGTATAACTTATCCATAGAGATTGTATTGGCTACCACAGCCAATCAGAATAGTCCGAACACAGGGACATATTCTGACTGGCTGAAAGGGTGGCTAGTCTGGAAGGCACAAGGACACCAACCTCCACAAGAACATTAAACAAAACAGGTTGCTATATTGAGAGCATTATTCTTCCTATGGTCTAGCTATGTGCAGCAGTCCACCTTCTTCCCCGTTTCTAGAGGAGCTGTCCCATCTTGTATGACAATCCAGACATACGCATCTCGTTCCTGCTCGAGGCGTCCAGAGAAAGTATAATTTTTTGGCAGCCCATTATAAAGACTCGTTTCTTCCATCTGTCTTTTTTCACCTCAATGCATTTTATTTCATTACTTTCACACTTTTTACTATTCAGTGTTATGTATGGCAAATTGATACCCCTTTTTGTAGGGACAAGCCTGTCCAAAATGCATAAAACTTGGCAACTATTATAGGAGCAAAGCAGAAGGCTTACACTGTGCTTACTACCTAAACAACACAGCATTGTTCCTTTTACTTCCTAAGAACAGGACAGACATTTGCAGACGAGTTTCTGTATCTAAATACTTTGCCGCTGCATCATTCTAGCAGCCACTAACTCATAAGTGAATTAATTATATATTCCTTAGCATTTGGGGGTTGTGTAATGCCATCTGCTGTACGTGGTTTTTGCAGTTTTCCCTTCCTTGTGGACATTTCATGATTAAACAGACCCAGACACCACCGAATCTGGGTTACAAATGTTACAGGAGCAAGGATATTTGGAATTATTTACCGTTCAATGATTTTTCCACTCATTTGGTACAAATTTGATAGACAGAACGACTTCCGTCTGTTCTTCTGTGATATCTTTCCGCAATAAAGTCAGAAATGGAACAGTTGGCTTCCACTCGTGGAATTTATTTTCTGAACTTTTAGGAAGGCTTGTAATACGAAAAGGGTCAAGAGAAGGGCAGTACCCCCCCCCCCTCCACAAAGAGAATTCAATAAATCAATATACAGCTACTCAGAAAGCACGTCTTCCAATATACTGCTACTGCAAACATCACATCACAAAGTAACTAATGTGGCAAGTTTTAGCGGTGGTGTAAGTGGTAGTGTTCGGTGCTGAGGAATGGTTAGTGTCTAGTTCATGGCAAGGTTTTGGATAGGCTTAGCCTTAATTTAGGCCAAGGTTTAATTTTAGGCTATGGTTTATGGTTAGGATTACGGTTACCCTATGGTTTAGCATTAGTCACAGACTTGCGGATAGCTTTAGAGCTAATGCTATGGTAAGGTATAGGATAAGGTTGAGAATTAATGTTGGGCTTGGGGCTAGGATAAGATTGGAAACTGGCTTGCAAATGTAGGGTAAAACTCGGAGTTAGAATTTAGGAGTATGGTGAAGGTACTATATTTATGGTTAGCTCTAGGGATAGAGTTTGTACTAGACCAATATTTCTGATAGTGTAGTATTAGAGCTTGGATTAGAATAACGTCTACCATTAGCATACAGTGTATTTTTAAGGTTGGGCAAAGGGTTTGGGCTAGGGTGGAGATTATGCATAGGGTGTGCTTGGCCTTTTACTTAGGATGAGACTTAGTTTGACTCTCAGAGTAAGGTTTTTTGTTAGGTTTAGGATTGTGGTTACTGTTATGGGTTAAAGTTGGGTTTGGTGGTTAGGTTTAGGTTAAGAGTCAGGCTTGAGATTAGGGTAAAACTTTGAGTTAAGATCTAGGATTATAGTAAGGGTGTTAAGTTTATTGTTAGCTATAGGGATAGGTTTTGGACTAGGGTAAGGGTTAGGTTGATGATCGAGAGAATGTATCCGTTGGTTTGGGATTAAGTGGACTAGGAGTGTTGTTAGGGGTAAAGTAAAGATAGGAGTAGAATTTATGGCTAGAGTTAGCATACGGTGTATCATTAGTCATAGTTTAAACTAGTGTAGAGGATGGGGTCTAATGTTACTCTTAGTACAAGATTTGTAGACAGGGTTTAGATAATTTTTTAGGGTTATGGTAAACACTTGATAAAATGTAGTAGTACTCTCAGGAATTATACTGTCAGGAAACAATTTCGATGTAGTGGCTTCTATGTAGCGTCATCTCAAAGTAGTGACATACAACCAAAATAACAACACAGGACAGACACACACCACCCTCTAAATAAACCATTACTCACAGTTTATTCCCATTTTCTCGGTGCTCTCCATCTGGAACATCTAACACAAGAGTTCTGAAAACAGACTTTGCTGGCAAAGATTTTTTTTTTACTTTAAAGAAAACCTAACATAAAATGCAATAATGATTAATTTCAACAGGTTGAGGAGGTAATGAGGGATAATTCAAGTAATTTATCTCCATCAGAGCATATCTGATCTGGCAAAGCAAAAGAAGGCCTGCAACCCACACAAGCCCTTTTGGTTAATTGGGACCAAAAGCTCTTTCAATCAAACGGGACGTACTTGCCAAGAAAGCACTTGGGAACCGTGCTGAACTTTCTCCTCCTGTCTCGAATGAGGCAGGCCTTCTTGTTCATCATCATGTGATACAGCTTCTCCCCTTTCTCAGCTATCATTACGTAGGCATCCCGTTCCATCCCCAGCTTCAGACCTGCAATACAAATGAGGCTGCATTCAGACACCACACAATGCTGGCGCACACAGAGGGTAAGAGATGGACGTGGTTCAGAAATTCAAACTGAAAAGGCCACTTTCTTCTGCCTCGGGCTAGCCAGAGGCAACGGAGACCTGTAGTGGGCTCATTTAGCATGATATTGCGAATATCCAAAACAATAACACGTTTGGAAAAATCAAAGTTCAATTTGTCTAGATGGCTGCAAGTGGTGGCCCCCGTCATTTTTTTTTTAGGTGGAAGGGACTTGTTTTTCATCATCAGACTTTTACCCAGAGCAAGAGCGAGAAAGGCAGAAGAGGAAGGAGGAGTAAGATAGGACAACTGCAACAAAAGGTGAAAGAAGGAAAGGAAAAGATCCAGAGAAACAGAAGGGCAGAGCTGTGGAAGAAAGAGTCATTAGTTGGAATAAAGACTTGGCAGCATTGGTATTCGGCAACCTTGTCATTCAGCTGTGCTGGGCACAGGCCCCTGGAAGCAACATTCAGAGCCTGCCCTCATTTTTTTTTTATTGTTATTATTATCATTTTTAGTTAATAAATGAAACAGTGGGTGCAGGACTGTGTGAACAGTTCACCTGTGCCCTCATCTCTTCCGCCAGTGCATGGACTTCCATGAAACGCATCTTCCATCGGCCGCGGCGTGACATCAAGACAGAAGGCAATACTAATTGTGTTTTATTAGCAACAAACTCCGCCACTGTCCGTTCCGCACAGCTGTAAAGTGACACGGAGACGGGTCCATTCATTGGTTTAGAGACTGAACTGACAAACATCATCTATCACCTTCTTGGACTTGTTTTCCAGATGACGTATATTTAGCGCATGCTTCGATTCTAGCGGTTTTACGCAGTGCATATCCCAAACTAATAGTACCACGAGAAACTGACATTCATTTTTTAAATCTAAAGCTTACAATGACGAATCAACCATATTGAGTGGGAAACTTTACAGGAAAGGTCAAAGGTGCATGTATTCACTCAATACTATCTTTCACCAGCTGATTAGAGGTTGGGGGCAGGAAGAGGGGAGAGACGGTTTCAGTGCACCAGTGAAGCTGCTTTGGGGGTCATTCAGAGTTAATGAGCGTTTAAATAAGCGACTGCAGTGCTTAATTTGTGCTTGTTGTTTCCGGTGCTGAGCTTATTCTTCTGCCACAACACTTGTTGCTAGCCAAAGACGCATGGGAAAGACGGAGAAAGGGAAAAACGAAAAAGGGTCACAAGGGGAGAAAGCAGAAAGCCGCAGGAGTGAGCTGAAGGGGCAGGGAGTGGCTTTATATGGATTGAAGAGACCTGAGATGGCTTCAGGATTGCGCCGCCCCAGTACTCTGTGTTTGCCCATTTAATTGCAGCAGCTGCGTGTTTAGGAAGAGGGCTTTGGTCACCGGCACCTTTTTATTTACAAATTAAGCACTGAGCGACTGGGTAAGCTGCCGAGCGAGCAACTGAACGCCATGCAGTCTGCAAACTCAGGGGCCTCTAGATGCTGCTATTATTTCACTCAATTTACCAACCGTAAAACTCTTTGTAAACTAAAATAACTGAGTGTCACCTAACAAGTGTGGACATCAAGTGCCGACTTGCTAGGCCGGCGTTGCCCAATACCTCCTCATCCCTTTACCAATCCAGAAGACTATCTCCCTCCTCTGGCCTGGTGCCTCTTGCATAGGTCCCTAAATCACTGAAATAATAATTATGCTCCAATCCTTCCCGAGACCACGCATGCGCACGACCCTCTATATAAGGTTAGACCTCCTGCCCAACAACTCGTCTTTACCGTATAAAGCATCGCACAGAATCGCCAACCAATCACCTCCTGGAGGAAGGGATGGAAGAACACAAGTACTGGGATGAAGAGAGAGAATCAGAGTAATGCTGATACTAATACTTATGTTACTGTTATCCAAAAATTGGATCTCACTCAGATCACATTCAAGACTGCCCTTTTACGAAATCTATAATTTTACTTTCTACCTGCTAGAGTAGAGGACCGGATAACATGGTTTAACCCTTTATGAGGCCTTGAAAAGTCCAACGCTTAAATCCATCTCTGAAAGTTCATAGAAGGAAAGACTTGATAAAAATGCCTATCCCATTAATAACCTAAATATTTCACAAAGCACTACAAATAGGAATAACATTATACATTCATTAAAACATATCCATTCCAGTTATTAAGGAAACAACACAGGCATCCTGAATCTTTACTGCTTTAAAGCAGACAAAACTACAATTAAGTTTGAAAATGCAATGTATTTCCAGACCTATAGTGCAAGTCATCCCAACTTAACAGCTCCAACTCGCATGTGGGGGCTACTAAGCTCTAAATTCATCTAGTTTATCATTTTACTCCTCCGTGCCTAGGCACTCCATTGGGATTATGGCATAAGTGTACAATACATCTGTGGTGCAGCAAAATAGAACATGTGCACTGCCTTCTCGACAGATCCCACACCCTCGTAGAGAAGGCTACGCTAAAGACAATGCCATGAAGAAAATCATTGACTTGCAATAGTAGGGATGATGATCTGGCACATACTTACCCCCAAATCGTGTGGAGAAGAGCTTAACATATTTGGGTTATGCAATGAATAACGACGTGAAAGGCAGATAGCTCAGATTCCAGGTAGAAGCCTCACTTGACGGGCATGGTCATCTACTGTAAATATTGTTCACTACTTACATATCTACGTACTGGTATTTACATGGTGCACAGGGACATCTTAAGGATTTTGGAAGCCCCGGGGCAAACATAATTTGGGGCCCATGCTTAGAACAACTAGAATTTTGTATCCATTTTCTGCAGTTTCACGTCCTCAGGGTATTATGGCAGGATTATTGATGACCCTCTTACTTGGCCAGCCTCCATCTGGAACCAACCCTTGAACAAACTGTCTATATCTCTTACTAAATAAGCAGATAGACAAGTGTCCTGAACAAGCCTGCTGCATGTGTTACAGTGGACTGGTGTCTCACCTTTAAGGTCTGTGCCAATGGAGCGTTCTTTTAGATTTTATTTATGAAGTTTAAACACAGTTAAGTGAGTAGCACAACAAAGGGATGGGGGAAGCCACAGTATGAACAGATCCAACTCTATGTTCATCAAAGCATGACATATTAGTACAATTACACTTCCTGAAGTGTGGCTCTGTAGTTAGCAGTACACAAATACCATAATGCTACATTACAGAGTGTGGGGGATGATAACGCATTACAGGAGGAGCTCGTGGTCAGGTCTACATCTGCCCTGTTAGTCAGAAGCAGGGCACATGATCAATATAAGTGGGACTGTTAAGGATTCTCCTTGAAATGTGCAGGAAGGAAAGTTTCCTGATGTGATTCAGCATCCTGCTGTGCAGCGAGATATGTGATCAAGGGACCCCATATATACTTTGGCCTTGAGAGCCTGGGCATCAAGTCTAATAGTCTTCAAGTCGCTCGTGGCAATATGCAGCATCTCGTAACCAATGTTTGGGCAGGGAAACTGGGTGCCAACCCCAGTGAATAGCATATCTGTGCTTAGCCAGTAGGAGCAGGATAGTGGTCAGCCTTCAGACCCCCAAGAGATACGTCTTTCACAAACCCCAGCAAGGTCACCAAAGGAGATTGCTGACAGACATGATCTGTGTTCGATGCAATAGTGTCAAATATTCCCATCCAGAATTGTGCGACTGCATGGCATTCCCAGGCTAAGTGTAAGAAAGTGTTGGTTTGTGTAACATACCACAGTCACAAGCATCATCGATGAGCCCCCATCCTGTGCAGCTGGACAGGTGTATGGTATACCATGTCTAAGAATTTATTTAAAATATATCAACCTAAGCCTGTAACTTGGAGAGAGGGCTCTGGATTGGGCATTACAGTAGTGACACAGCTCCTCAATGTATGGAGACACTGTCAGCTCTCCCTGCGAATTTACTGTACACCACTCTGCCTGCCCTGTGAGGTGTCTATAGGTTGTGATCGCACCAGCCTAGCAGCATGCCCGGATGGAAGATTAAGTAACAGAGGAAACGTGTAATGCTGCTTCGCACTGCAGAGTGACATGTGACCTACCCTTGGGTCCCATCTTGGCACAAGAGTTCTCAAGCTGAAATGCACCAGAAAAGCAAAAAGACTAGTGATTCTACCAAGCCTTCTAGTCACAATGTGTGGTGTACCTAATTTGTCAGCATCATTCCGGCATACAGTGTTGTTGAGTGCTCTTGTTTGCAGTATGCCTGTGCTATGTGGGCCTGGTATTCTCAGTCAGGAGGTAGAAGGATCTGATCACCCTTATGGCAGCTGCTCCACCAGGACGGTGCAGTCATGGAGGGAGTCGGGTGCAGAGTGACAAGCTAAATATCAGAAGTAGATTTCCTCTCCAACTCCTTTGTTTCCCAGGAACGGAGTCAATATTCATTCACTCGCTGAATTGAACCATCTTTTGGCAGTGCATTATAGCTTAAGATGCGGTGACAGTAAGATTAAAAAATTGCTAAAACACTTCTGTCAGAGCTAAATGAGTGCGCCCACTCTCACTTTGTCAAACCTTGCAGAGGCACTAAGATTATTATACAAGCAGCTAAAATGGCAACTATGTCCTTTTCCAGCCTTAAAGAGGTCAAAATCAGCCACAGATTGAACCTGTCCAGGCAATGAAATACAGAGAGCAGGTCCATAACTGATAGTTAAAGAGAGGCTTTCTTAACCCCTTCGCTGTCAGGCCTCTTACCCCTTAGGTGCCAAGCCTTTTTGGCTATTTGGGGCAGTTCGCGCTCAGGCCCTCATAACCTTTTATGCACATAAGCTACTCACGCCAAATTTGCAACATCCTACGTATTCTAGAGGTATCAAGAGTTAGTGGGTTCCCCTGGAGGAGACCAAGAAATTAGCCAAAAACAGCAAATATTAAAAAAATAAAATTAAAAAAAGGGCTGCAGAAAAAGGCTTGTGTTTTTTTCCCCCTGAAAATAGCATCAACAAAGGGTTTGTGGTGCTAAAATCATCATCTTCCAAGCTTTCAGGAACTCGCAGATTTGAATCAGAAAACCCCATTTTGTAACACAATTTTGGCATTTTACTGGGACATACCACATTTTTACTATTTTTTGTGTGCTTTTAGCCTCCTTCCAGTTAGTGACAGAAATGGGTGTGAAACCAATGCTGTATCCCGGAAAGCTAAACATTTCTGAAAAGTAGACTAAATTCTGAATTCAGCAAGAGGTCATTTGTGCAGATCCTACAGGGTTTTCCTACAGAAAATAACAGCTGAAATAAAATAATATTGAAATTGAGGTGAAAAAAACAGCCATTTCTCTTCATGTTTTATTCTCTTAACCTTTTCCTGCAATGCCAGTTTTTCAAAAGCAATATACTGTTACGTCTGCTGGACTCTTCTGGTTGCAGGGATATATAGGGCTTGTAGGTTCATCAAGACCCCTAGATACCCAGAGCAAATAAAGGAGCTGCACCTTGCAATGGGTTTTTATTGTACACCAGGAATACAGCAATTCATTTGCTGAAAAATAAACAGTGAAAAATAGGTATCAAGTAAACCTTTGTATTTCCAAAATAGGCACAAGATAAGGTGTTGAGAGGAGGTGGTTATTTGCACATCTCTGAGTTCCGGGGTGCCCATACTAGCATGTGAATTACAAGGCATTTCTCAAACGGACGTCTTTTTTACACACCGTCTTACATTTGGAAGGAAAAAATGTAGAGAAAGACCAGGAGCAAAAACACTTATTCTTCTCTTCTGTGTTTCCCAAAGACTCCCGATAAAAACTCTACCTCACTCACGTGGGTAGGCCTAATGCCCACAACAGGAAACGCAACATGGACACATCACATTTTTACATTGAAATCTGACATGTTTTTTGGAAAGTGCCTAGCTGTGGATTTAGGCTTCTAGCTAAACCAGCACCTAGGGAAACCTACCACACCTGTGCATTTTTTAAAACTAGACACCGAGGGGAATCCAGGATGGGGTGACCTGTGGGGCTCTCACAAGGTTCTGTTATCCAGAATCCTATGCAAACATCAACATTTGGCTAAAAAAACACCTTTTCCTCCCATTTCGGTGATAGAAAGTTCTGGAATCTGAGAGGAGCTACAAATTTCCTTCAACCCAGCATTCCCCCAAGTCTCCCAATAAAAATGGTATCTCACTTGTGTGAGTAGGCCTAGTGCCCACAACAGGAAATGCCCCAAAACCCAACAGGGACACATCACATTTTCGCAAAGAAAATGGACCTGTTTTTTGCAAAGTGCCTAGCTGTGGATTTTGGCCTCTAGCTCATCTGGCACCAAGGAAAACCTAGCAAACTTGGACATTTCTGAAAAACAGACAACTAGGGAAACCCAGGATGGGATAACTTGTGGCACTCTCACCAGGTTCTGTTACCCAGAATCCTTAGCAAACCTCATAAATTGGCAAAAAAACACTTTTTCCTCACTTTTTGGTGCTGCAAAGTTCTGGAATCTGAGGGGAGCCACTAACTTCCTTCTACGCAGCGTTCCCCCAGGTCTCCCAATAAAAACGGTACCTCAATTGTGTGGTTAGGCCTAGTGCCCACGACAGGAAATGCCCCAAAACACTATGTGGACACATCAAAAGGATCAAATACAAAACTACCTGTTTTTGCTCGGGGGCACCTGTGTTTTAGGTCCTGGGCTCAGCAGGCATCTAGGGAATCTACTAAACCCAAACATTTCTGAAAACTAGACACCCAAGGGAATCCAGGGAGGTATGACTTGAGTGGATCCCCCAGTGTTTTCTTTCTCAGAATCCTCAGCAAACCTCAAATTTAGCTTTAAAAAAAAAAAATCACATTCCCCTCTCCCCCCCCCCCCCCCCCCCCACACGCATTTCTATGTGGGATCACCACACCGGCACAACTTTCCCACCATCCAACATTCCCCTCAGTCTTCCTGTATGAATTATACTCACTTCTGTAGTTGTGCCAAGTGCCTGTGATAGGAAAGAGCCAAAGAAATGTTGAAAATAAGGGAAACCAAAGCAGGCCAAAAGGGCAGTTTGAAAAGAAAATGCTTTTAGGCTGACAGGTGGGGCAGAATTCCTATTGGTAGAGATGTGACAATGCTAGGTGGTAGGAGTTTTGCAGATTCCTGCAGACTCCAGAAGGCTCCATCACAAAAATGTGGGAAAAATTTGTGATTTCAAGCAAAGTTGGAGGTTTGCAGAACATTGTGGGTAAGAAAATGGTGCGGGTGCATGTGAAGCACACCACCCTGGACTCACCCAGATGTTTAGTTTTCAGATGTGTCTAGGCCTCATAGATTTTTCTACATGGCAGCGCCCCAAAGTCCAAAAAGTGCAGCCCTCACCATTCCAAGTGGGACCATTTTCAGAGTTAGACAAGGTCTCATGGCCCAAATCTAAAACCAAAACCCGAAATAATCAAATGTTCTCTTGCTTGCCTTGGGATAAGATGTTTTAGTGCGGGGGAGAGCTGAAAGACTGTTACCGCCTTCCATTGGGGTGGAGGCATAACCATGTCCATACTGGTTGGTAACCACCACCCCACTATTTTATTTTTAATTCCCTGGCATCTAGTAGGCTTTCGGCCCACTGGGAAGTGGATCGGGGTAATTGCCCCATCTGCCCACCGGTGGGCAGAACAAGTTTGTCCCCATTTATTTGGGGTGGCGGTATGGCCATACACCCACCCTGTTTTCTGAAAAAAAATCTTCAGTGGTCTCTGATGGGCATTTTGCCCCCCCTTGGGGGCAGATGGGACTTACAAAAATAGGCAATCTGTCCCCAAGGGGGGCAGAAATGTCCTACAGTAATGTGCCCCCATGGGAGCAACCCTTGCCCAAGGGGCTGTCACCCCAAATAAAAAACACACACACACATCAATCCCTGATGCCTAAGTGGTTTCTGCCCCCTTCCAAGGGGGGTAGAAATGGTCTAAAATAAATATGCTCCCAAAGGGAGCGACCCTTGCCCAAGGGGCTGTCACCCCAAATAAAAAACACACACACACATCAATCCCTGATGCCTAAGTGGTTTCTGCCCCCTTCCAAGGGGGGCAGAAATGGTCTAAAATAAATATGCTCCCAAAGGGAGCGACCCTTGCCTAAGGGGTCACTCACCATCTGTAAAAAATAAAAAAATAAAAAAATCCCTTGTGCCTAGTGGTTTCTGCCTCCCTTGGGGACAGATTGGCCTAGGAAAAATAGGCTGATCTGCCCCCAAGGTGGGCAGAAATGGCCTAAAATCAAATTGCCCCTAGGGGAGCGATGCTTGCCTAAGGGGTCACTACTCATCTGTAAAAAAATGTTTTTAAAAATTCCTGGTGCCTAGTGGTTTCTGCCCCTCTTGGGGGCAGATCGGCCTCATTAAAATATGCTGATCTGCCCCAAGCGGGGCAGAAGTGGCCTAAAGACAATTTGCCCAGCCAGGGGAGCGACCATTGCCTAAGGGGTCGCTTCCCTCTTGTAAAAAATTGAAAAAAATTATCCCTGGCGTCTCGGCCTAATTACAATGGGCCAATCTGCCACAGGGAGAGGACAGAGAAGGCCTTAAAGAAATGCCCCAGAGGGGAGCGACCTCTCTGGCAGGGGTCGCTCCCCTTTTTTTGTAAAGATAAAAAAAAAAAAAAAACATCCCTGTACCCATTTCTGCAGCCCGATCGATTCACAATCGGGCTTCAGAAATGCTCAAAGAGACATCAAAGGAAAGGAAAGGCCTTTCCTTTCCTTCGATGCCTCTGCCTGACCCATTCCCAAGATCGGAAGAGAAATGCAAAGCAAATGTGATTTCCCTTCCATTCCTGCCCTGGGGGGAGGGCTTAGTCCCTCAGGGGGAGCGCTAGCGGTTCCCCCGAGAGCCAGTAAAAGGACGTAAAGATTACGTCCGTGGTGCATCAGAGCCTTGCCACCGGACATAACAATTATATCCGTGGCTCGCAAGTGGTTGAAGGGAACACATCTTGAGGATACCATGAATAGTTTCAGACAGTACTCAATAGTGGGAATTCCCTCATGGTAGCTAGTTGAGTATCAGACAGGAAGCCCGAGTCAGTATCCCACTCCAGCAATCTCTGCAGCAAAATCCCCCATAAAAGTGTTATGCTGGAATCCAAAGGAATTTGAGAACAATAACATGATGGATCTTGGTTATTGCCTTCCTAAATATCAGGGCAATAGAGAAAAAGCACCATCACTATAGGAAAAGTGAGGTACCCACAAATGTGATACAAGACCCTCTTAAGCAGGGGAGCGGTGGCAATGCTCTTCATTTACATTAAAAATGTCCATGGACAACCCCATCTGAACTGGGGCTCTTATTGCTGGAAGTAACTCGTATGGCTTTTATATCCTCATCATGTCTAAAAACAAACTGCAGCTCACACTGTTGATTATAAGAAGGCTGTCATCGATTATTCCCCTCTTTGAATAAATCACCAAATTATACAAATCACTGAATCACAACTTTCAAGGCCTGATATCGTTAACTGTTCTCTAAGTCTTGAAACAAGCCTCAGAAACACCTTCTTATTCCCATCACACCTCCTGATGCTCAGAAAAAGCCTATCCCCTGTAGTTCTTTTTCCCTACTTTTTTTTTGTACTATTGTCTTCTGTTTGGAACTAGAGCTTCATTATATGGAAAAGCTTTGGTCGCCGCATAGAGATCATGTCTGACTTTATGATGTGTCTGAACCACTTAGGCTGTCTAGGGACAGTCTTAAATAGCAACTGGTACTGTAAAGAATCGGATATATCAAAATTTGTGGTCTCAAAGCCACATATAACCTCATCACTGGCCTTCAACTCTGGCAAACCAAAAAGCTCTCTGGTCCAGTGAATACTCCAGCCATTATTACTAATAGCTTCCTACCTGGACACAAAAATAGCTACATAGGTAGGAATTACACCATTAAGGCAGTTCATAAAAAGAATCATGGATTTATGAGTTCTGTCAGACAGTGATCTAAGTTTAAAGGAGAGTACAGATTTCCACATATTGTAATACACCAAAGTGTGATAAACAAATGACGGTATGCCCCTCCCACCAAAGGTGAAACAAGTGGGCATATCCAGCAGTTGATGTCCAGAAAAATTAATCAAATTGTAGGAGATTAAATCTATCGAGAATGTCCCTTAATGATCAATTCTGAAGTGTACAGATCAGTAAAGACAGTGCAATGTCATTTTTCAAAATCAAGTGTAAATTAATAATTTTGTCGGTTGCCTCTTAATATTTAAAAATTATAGGATTAGAACCTCTCTTTACCATCATATTATAAATAATATAAATAAATTACCCTTTACTAAAACTGCAGGCACTGCTAATAATCTGTAATAGATGTTGTTGCTCCTAAGATAAAATAGTTCAAACCTCATTACTTATTAATTAGCTTACAGAGACATGGCAGCATAATAATTTCAATGTATTAGAAGGCACTAAATTTAAAAAAAGGATGAATACAGCAAAGAAGTAGGGAAAAACATGTTTTCAGTGCAACTATATAATGTGTACTGCACAGCCCTAAAATGATAGCTGCAGCTCATGCCAGGAGCTCCTGTCTCAACTTGAACAAAAAAAGGTACCTTATGAGAACTTGGAAACATTTGTTCTATTTACATCTGAATGCACAAAGTCTGTATGTAGTTAAATTAACGGGTTTACAAAAGTTAACTCAGAAAGTTATTGAATTTGCTATGCCTGAAATTTATTGATCCAGACCACAAACGAGTTGTGCAAATTTGCTGGCAATTTTCAACCTGCAGTGACAAGTAAGCAAGCCTGTCGATTTGTCTGTGGGTTCAAACAAAAGCAAAATGGGGTATGCACCGAAGCAAGATTTACTTGATGTGTTACTATTTTTCATAGGCAGTTTGGAAAATAAAGATTTCATAAATCCTACCAAAAGGAAACGAGAACTTGCGAGGTGAAAGCAAGATACATAAAAGCAGAGAGAAACTTAAAAAGATCATGGGAAATAGTCTGCCACTCAAAATAACATTTCAACAACAGTGTGCTAAACTATATTTCATGCATTTGAAATGTTGACATTTTTGTGGCGCGCTCGACTAAGCCATAAAAAAACCTTGCAAACTAAAGCAGAGCCATTCTCTCACACAAGAGCACATTTCTAGAATCTTTACATGGTGCATCTTTGTAAAATATTGTTGTTCTCTTCTTGGTCTTCAAGGTTTAAAACATTCTAAGTCAAACATTGCTCTTTAGTTTATTTTCTCTACTTGAAAGTTGGTATTTCAATTATTTCTCTTGGTTTCACCAAAACCTTTTTTTCACTTGTCCTTTCCTTCAGATTCCTAACGGAAGTCACTCATTCAGCATTACACAGTCTTGGTCTGTCCCAAAAGGCATGTATCTATGTTTTATCTTTGCAAAATGTTTGAAAATGAAAAGTGATTTGAATATATATCCCCAGAGAAATCAACCCTCTCTAAATCTAAAAAAACAACTGACTAAATCAAACGATAGATTAGAGTCATTAAAACTACAGTTTATCATATTGCTTCACTAGCAGAAGGAACATGTACTTTAGTTTCATCGACAGTGCAAATCTACACATAACTAGACATCTATTTAAATATATATAAAAAACTGCTTCTGTCTAAAGTACATTCCTATATTAAAATGGATGTGCTCCTGATGAGACATACACAGAAATAAAACAAATAAAGAGATTATATGGTCTTGCATAAGTAACAAAAGGTCACCCTATATGTTTATGTTGATACTTAATTAAATCTTCAATAAAATATGTAATATCTTTTTAGCACATTTTATACATGCATCATGGTTATTAGTTCAGTTCAACTGTGTTAAGGGGTATAATTAATGTTACTTACAAACAGGATTGTGATTGTGAAATTCTTTAAATTAGCCCAAAGGGCAGTTTAAGGTTCTTATCAAATTCATACAAACACTGATGTTGTTCAGACTATCTATGGATTGTAGCTTATCTTGGAGATGTAAGTGTTCTAAGAGCATTCACAGAGGCATTTACACTATTGTATTTTCGGTCCATTATTGTACTGCAGTGTATTGTCTCTTTACTGTATCCTCTGGGACACAAAGGACATTCAGTTGGGGACGGCAAATTGACTGTTTTAATTACTTACAGTTACTTTCAGAATGGCGAAGGATGCACAACATTTTCCAGGAGTTAATCATGCTACTTTAGCTAGCCCAATATTTCAAAGCTTTTCTTAGAATTGTTTGTACTTAAAATTGCCTTTAGTTAGGGGGCAACTAAACAGAAAATAAGGAATACATGTTTTATTCATTACTTATTTACTCTAGATGAAGTGATAAATTGCTATCTCAAAATTAATTACAGCCATAACAAAAGACAGAGGACTGATTGCTAGATATCATTCTCTGCATATCTTATATTGTTTAAATCAAAATATGCAATGAAGTCCTATATCATATACTTTAGCCAATAGATTGGGAGTTTTGTCATGTATTATATGCAGATTTATAGCCACTACAGAATGAATGTTCACCATATCGATGTTGTCAGAATGGAATTCAGACTCTGATTTGCTATCATTGAAGGTTTTTGATCTATTATTGAATTTATCATCAAGAGCTGCAAGGAAACTAACAGCCAGGGCACTCTGATTGCTACGGCCAACTGCTTTCACAAAGGGTGGGTGACCAGTATTCAGTCACTGACAGACTGCTTCACTTAAATGGACCTTCAGCTTATAGGTGGGAGGCCTGGTGATCCGTGTGCTTTAGAAGGGAGTCAGGGTCCTTAAAAACAGTAACAGAACAGACTCACTGCAAATAATTTAAAAATCAGCTTTGTCTTATGTAAAACCTCTAGTATTCATTTTAGAATTCCTGCAGAGATTAATACTTCACCAAAACTGTCAAACTAACAAATACAATTTTGAAGAAAACAGAATATGTAATAGCACTCAAGGATCCAAGTTGGTTAGTTATATGATTGTCCAATCATGCATGTTCTGTGGAATGTGATCTAACTAGGAATCCTTCCATCGCAAAAGCTTTGCCTACCGTGCATGTACTGTGGATGTGATCATACTAGAAATCCTTATATCACAGTGCTTGAGGCCTCCTTGAGTGACAAGAATACATCCATTGACTTGAGTGACAGTTCCTTCTTTGGCTCTTGTGATGTCTGGGGCTCAAATGGAGGCATCTATCTCATTAATTCTTAAAGAGTACATGGTGGATAATATTCAGAGCTTCCCTCAGTTGTAGCTTCAAAAAGCACCTGTGATGGGATTTCCTTCATTCTTTGATGTTTCTCTTGACCTTTTGACAAACAATGAAACATTCAGAAGAAACACCTATTACTTCCTTCAACTGACAAACCCCTTTGAATTGGGTTTATATGGCAACATAACTGTCGGAGTTCTAGTGCTGTGGCTGAAATTGTATTAAGATAACTGATTTCAAATTAAGATCAACACTTAATCAAGATTAACACTTAAGGAAGTTGAAGGAAATGTAGGATAACTAAGGTCTCAGTGGCACTGCGCCTTGAGAACCTCACTGGTGACTAGTGCGCTTTACAAATTCCCTGATTGATTGACTGACTGATGGCAAGCACAGCCAGGTCAGGAAGCCACTCATATTGATATCCATCAGGGGAGCACAATTAAGTTTCGCAGACTGGGAAAATATCATCAAACACCCGCTACAGTCCAAGAAGATTTAATAACAAAACAAGTACATGCAATAATACCTTTTCCTTGAATACCTGCAGTAAACATTTTTAGAACCGTAAAAGCCTAGAATCATTCACAGTCTTTCCTTTATGTTAATGTTGCCTGCATCAGAGTCACTTGCTGAGATACCAATGTTTTCAATTAGATCGGACTCAGGAGCTTGATCCTGGTCATTTTTTTAAATCTTAAAAATGAAAACATGTCCATTTTTAATCAAGGCTCTGTCTTTTTCCACATTTGCAAATGATCTGCCCCAATTATGTGATTGATAGATTATATATATATGTATGTATGTGTATATATATATATATATATATATATATATATATATATATATATATATATATATATATATATATATATATATATTTCTCCAAATGGCCCCCTGTAAGCGCGCTCAAATGTCGGTGCTCGCGTCAGGGAAGGACCAATTCCCTGTATTAAATTCTCCACAAGTTGACATACAGTCATACGCGGCACTCACAGGAATTTCTTGTTTATTTCAGCGATCGATTAACCCAGCACCAACGCGTTTCAACCAACAAGGTCTTGATCACGACCTTGTTGGTTGAAATGCGTTGGTTTTGGGTTAATCGATCGCTGAAACAAACAAGAAATTCCAAAATTCCTGTGAGTGCCGCGTATGACAACTTGTGGAGAATATATATATATATATATATATATATATATATATATATATATATATATATATATATAAAAAAATTTGCCTCACCACTTCCAAGGTAAGCTTTGTGACTAAAAACTGTTGGTCATTGGCATCTTTAATAAACCATATATATAATTTTATGTTGGACTACAGAAAGCAGACATTCCCTAGTGTGTGTGATAGACAGGAGGAGACAGGAACTTCATAAGAACAGACGTGCCAGCATCAACCTGGGGTCTGATCTTAAGTGTCAAGAGCACAAGCAGAGTTATGGAAAGATTTGGCAATTCTATCACCCCACAATTTCCTCAAAATAAATCTGAGCTAAAGACCCAGCAAGGGATGAGCGACTCAGCTCACCCTTCCACATGTTTGGCCCGATATTCTCCTACTCACCCTTCAAATAAATTAGAGAAGATACACAAAACAATCAAACAAACTAGTTTGTGTGCTACACTTATCGGACACCTCGTTCTCCACCAGTGTGTTTGCCTCACAAGCAATGAAGGAATCCGGTATATTGATGTTCACTGGCTGTACATAATTTACTGAAACCACAGGCACCTCATCCGTTATTTAAGTCTGCCAGTTGTTAATTAAACCACTTGTTGGTTTCACTCATCATTTGAGATAATTTCTTATAAACTTCTTCAAGCACTTCGATGAGGTTGGATTGGCAGTACTACAGAAGCAGTTTCAGATTGGTGTCTTCTGGTTGTTAGGTGCATGCAGAGATTTGGTGAAAGACACAATTGGGCTGTGCCTTCATAGTTTTGAAGGTTTGTTCGATACACTGTGATGTACAGGGCTAAAGCAAAAGACCTCATTGGTTACTTTAAGTCTGATCAACACAGTGGCCCGCCTATGTATTCATCGCAACAGCTGGTTGATGCATTCCATGCTGTGGAGAGTAAGATCAGGTGCAACATGTGACTCGCTTTGTGGATGTTACTGCACCCCAGCACCCAACAATCATGAATGTTACCTGCTCCAATCAAACTGCCTGGTGTATAGCTCAACACTGAACAGCAATCCTCAGCTAGTGTAATATTGGCGGACACCATACAATTTCAGATCCCCTTAAGCTTTTATCACTAAGCTATGTTTATGCCATTTAAGTTGGCTAGGCTGGAAGCTATTGAAAATTTACTGGAAGATCACATTACCTTAGTCTTAATACATGTTCAAATGATCATAGGACTTCTTCGGCACGTACTGCTAAAATGTGCAGTGACTTCTAGCGATATACTGAACTGTTTGTTACCCTTATCACTGAAGCACATTCAGGTCTCAAAACATTAGTTCAATCAGTAAGTCTACTCAAAGTGTTGCCAATGCTTATAAAATCAATGCCCTATGTATACCAGTTGAAACCTGCTGCAGAAGATCTTTGCATACTTCAGCACTTTCAACCAAGAAACATTTGTATTCCACATATATAACTTCCTACAATTGGCCAACAAAACATTTTGAACTCTTTCATAAGGAAACCAACAGTGAAACAAAAGGAGCTTTGTACCTGCTGCCCCCTATCCAAACGTCATGTTCCTTGAAAGAGTCTGGATCACCATGTTACAAATAACTCCAGGCTTAAATTGACACACCCAGTCTCCTTCACAGTCACCAGGGGGAGCTTCATAAATTCCATAGAACAGTGGCTGCCTAGCTAACAACATGAGGTGACCGTTAATCTCCAACTTTTATTCTTTTTGATTTCTTTGAGGGTCTACTACTGGGTACATTGGAAGATTCTCATTGAGAACCAGTAGAAATTTATCTGCAATCGGGTGGGTTTGAGTCTCTGTCCGATCATAGCCTGTGTAGCATTATAGACTCCAAACCAACAAATAATTATAATCACGCTTAATATTTTTCAACCTTATTCTCTTCTTGAGGCAATCATACAATCCACTTGCTATTTCTCAAGAATGCGTAGACATCCACTTCATCTTTAACTGGAGAGGTGACCTGTGAGCTGGGATATAATCGTTGTGTGCAAACCACATTTCCTCATGTATGAATGGAAATCCAGTGAGACTGAATGCATCCAAAATTGAGGTCCTGTTGCTACTGTTTTTTTTTTCTTCACCTCAAACTTGGCCACAAGGTATCAGGGACAGAGGGGAACGAGTCATCAATTTTAAGGTACTCATAGAAAATAAGAGCATTGTTTTGTGTTCAGAGGGTCAATGGAGAGGGTTGGAATTGCACTGATAATACATTTCCTAGGGTACTCAGGTGGCATGTCTCAAGGTGGATTAGCAAACGTTCTTGACCAGATTCATGCTTGAAGATTACATTCCTATTATAGATGTGCTCCTCAAAATCACAGAACCTCAGTTTATCAGCTAGATAGTTGGTTGGACGTGTGGAGTCACATTATACGGCATGTATGTATTTCAAGCTTGTAACAACCACAATTGTAAGGCCTCTAACACTGGCTAATGTGTTTCCAACTATTCTTTCTGAAATGTGCATTAAGAAGCTTAACATCAGGAAGGGATCAGACCAAGGTCAATGGGAGAGCTTGTGTGGAGACTCCTATTAACCTCGGATGGATCCGTTCCGGTCACTGGCACTAGGCCCAGCCACACAAGTGGGACAGAGGTTTATATCAGCACAGGTAGGGGAATGTTGGGTGGTAGGAATTTTGTGGATTCCTCCAGATTCTGTAAGTTTCCATCACAGAAATGTAGGGAAAATGAGTGACTACAGGCAAAGCTGTAGGTTTGCACGGCAGTGTGGTTAATAAAATGGTGTGGGGTTCATTTGAAGCACATCACCCTTTACTTTCCCAGATGGCTTTAGGAGTGACTGGGTCTGGAAGTTTTTCTAGGTAGCGGCCTACCCAAGCCAAAAAGTGCAGCCCTTCACCACTGCAAGTGTTACGATATTGGGAGCTAGCCAAGCTCTGTTTGTCCATAGGCGAAATCAACACCCAAAACAGTCAAATCTCCTTTAGCTTGCCATTGGGATGAGATGCTTTAGACAGCGGGCATTGGGTAGAGGGGATGTAAAAAGACTGTATTTTTTTCGTAGTGGCACTGTCATGCTCATTCTGGGCACTACACTAATATAACAACATTTTGCCTGGTGACTAACAAGCTTTCTGCAGATCAAGGCGTGAGCACCATTATGTCGGATAGCTCCCGGCCGTCTGACGCATTGAAAGGGTTAAAGGAATTAATAAATTTGGCTATGCTAATACTGCTTTGTTCATTCCAGAGTATCCCACAGCCTGCACATTTTTCTACTGACCTGCACATGCCAGCTCTGCAAGAGACATACAAAGAAAGCACAGATAGGCCATACTATTGGCAATACAGAAGTATGCACATTTCTGTAAACATAATAGCATAACAAATGCAGTGTATTCTCTTACACAAAACATTAGTACCAAGTCAAGAGCATGCACATCAGCATCTCCAATATTTCTCCCAGAATACATGTTTATCAATATTGAAATTGTCGAAACATACCAAAAACTATGCATTTAATACAAAACACAACAATATTAGTTGCGGCTCGCTTTGCTCACAAGGGGCAGGGCGGGTGCGGCACGAGGGGGGTAAATGTGGGAGGGGATAAAGTTTAATAAAAAATAAAAACTTACCAGATTCGCCGCTCTGCTCCTCTTTCTCCCATCGCTGCAGGCAGGCACATGCTCCCTGCCCAGAGCGGTGTCAGGATTGGCGGGGAGCGCCCAGCCAGGGCGCTCCCAGGCGGACTGTGAGCCTGTGCATGCTCTCTCCAGCCTGGCAACTGTGTTAAGGGACTAGAGAGAGCCTCCTGCGCATGTGTGTTTGGGTGGCCCGAGACAGCTGCCCAAACACACTGCACAATGCATTCCCCTCACTGCTCGTCACCCCGTGGCCCCTCCCCTTTAACAAACGAAACAATAATAAACATGGTTTATTATTGTTTCGTTTGTTGAAGGTTTTGCAGCTTCTGCTGCTGGCGAGGGGGCAACGCTCCTCCGCCCCAACGGAGGAAGTGCTGCTAAACAATATGTTAGAAGAAGCACAATAATTAAGGAGGAGTGGATATCAGCAGTGGACACAGATTTTACTGAAAGAACGAAGTATCAGCTTAATACTCAAAGCGAGTCTTTATCTTAGATAGATTACCAGTTTCTTACTCTCATTCTCATTGCTCCATCCCACAGCACTGTGGAATAATGGCCCTCTCAGGAATGCCAAACTCCTCTGCAAAAGGCTGAAATGCCTTTGGCATAAAGATTACTCTTACACCAACAAAGCTGTCCTATTGAATGCATTTTGGTGCTATAACAGCTCATCTTAGAGGTTTTAACAGCGTGCCTGAACAGAATAGAATAGAATCCAAGAAAGAAGCTCTCGTACTCTCTGGAAAGAAAGTTGTGGGTGAGGGTAGGAGTCTGCAAGAACAGAGTTCCTGGGTTTTAGGGCTTGACCTGAAAAAGTTTTGTGGCATCGGTGGTAAAGCTGAGATGCAAAAAATAATGTTTGTGAATGCAAGACACACAAAAAAACTATTAAAGACCTTTTAAGAGTTGGAAAATGTTTCTGACCTGTGAAATAGCTTTTGGGATCTATTATGAATCACAAATAGAAGACACGTGAACGGGCCATCCACCAATTTGAGAGCTGCGATGGGATGGTATCAACGAACTGAAACCACAATTTTATGACAAGACCGGAGGCTCTATTATGCGTTCTTTTCTTACTTTAATTTAAACAGCAGCAGTCAAGAAACTACAACTCCCAATGGGAGCAAAACAATAACCAGAACTGGACCAATAGGAAGGGGCCATAAACCATAGAGTGCACCCTTGACTGCAAGCAGCCCTCTTTTCTTGAACGAGCAAGTCAAGATAAGTACTCTCCTTTCGTCTCCTATGTCCTTAATAGTCTTCAGATATTGTATTTGAGGCATTTATTATTTTAACGTTTCTTTATTGTTCCCATATCGGGGGGATAACTTGTTTACTGTTTCTTCACCGCTTTGCGGTGGTTTTAACCCGGTTTTATTCCGCTATCTCTCTCCCACCTCCCCCCCCTCCTGCCGGCATCGGCCGTTCTATGCGCGCGCTCCGCCGAGCGTTCTACCGCGCAGTTATTTTTCTAATCCTGTCTGCGCGCGTCTCAGTCCGACGCGCGTCTGTCAGGGAATACCTCACCGGCTCTGTTGTTCGCCGCAGCTCCATTTCAAGCGGCTTTACGCATCCTCTCCGTTTTCTTCACTCGGCCCCACGCGGCGCCGGCTCCAGAGGACAGCGTTCGTATTGCTGCCTCTAACCAGTGCCGCCCCGCTCCTCGGTTAGTTTTTCCTCCAGATCCCCGCCTCGGGGAGGAGCCTAGTCTCTACACACGGAGCGTGCTGCTCCTATTAACCCTTTGTTTAACCTCTCCTGAGTGCCTTGTTAAATACTCTGGGCTGTTTTCAGGCATTTCTGCCCGCAATTACTTCTGTTTTATTATGGAATTAGGGAGTTCTCCCTCAAGGTCCGCCTCTGAGGAGGAGGAAGAATCCTTTAAACAGGATTTGAATAAATTTATCCAGTCCTCTGTAAAACACGCCATGAAAGCATCTATGGAAAAAATGTCAAAAAACATTGAGAATTCTGTCATGTCCATGGTGTCCAAATCTATGACCCATTCTGCGGGGGGAAAGCAGAAAACGGAAATTATCCTCTGTTAAATCACGTAAAGGCGCACAGACAAAGTGAGCTTGCCTCACACCACACTAGACATTAGCTAACCCTCATGGGAGTTGTAGTTTCTTGACTGCTGCTGTTTAAATTAAAGTAAGAAAAGAACGCATAATATTCGCCTCAGTGTCTTTAATAAAATTAAAATTAAGACTTTCCGTCATAAATTACTAGGAAAATCTACATTTCTATTACAGATCAATGATCAGATAATGGTAACTGGTTTTCAACAGACAAGGAGTCTCCATGAAAAGCTTCCCCTTTGGGACCCATATCAGATGCTTGAAGGAGAACTCGCAGTAGTGTAGAGGACCCCCGGCTGCTTCCCTAAGTGTGTTTTCAAATGAGAATGGCTTCTCTAAGAAATGTTTCCTGCCTGGTAATGTAAATGTAAGTTTGGTATCTGCTTTACTCTGCACACCATCCTCACCTCCACAGGCATTGCAAACTGTGTATTAACTAGCAGGCCAAATTAGACAGGTAATTCTGCGCACCCACAACAAATGGAAAAATTGAAGTGCAACATATGAGCAGACAGGTCACACAGCAAATTTCATTCACAAAAAGACCGGTGTGCAAATTTGCGCATTCCTGGTTTTCAAACAGGAGCAACACATACTGCACCTAACTTTCGGTTTGTAGCTGTGTAGCCAAACCTTAGCACAAGCACAGATAGAAGGAGTACAGCTTTGCTCGTGGTCTGTAAGAAACACCTGAAAAAATATTATGATTTGTTGTGTATTAAAGGTTACTTTGTTAAAGAAAAGAAAGGCTCTTGGCTAATGGGCTGTGGTGATTTGGGCTGGTAAAGGATTACCATCTCTAATGGAGTGCTTTGTAATTGGTTCAACACAGAGCAAACCAGCACAATCGACCGTTGCTAAAAGGTGTCTTAATTTCTTTCAACATATAGAGTCGGAAGGCATTTTGTTTTCACACAAGGCAAGGAAACACCTCCCCTGACATTATTTGAAAGATCCACTTAGTGAAGGACTCAACAAGAGAAAGGTTCACCTGAATCACAGAAAATCCAAGTATTTGTGATTTTGTGCTTGATATGTATTGGATGACCTGGCACAATAGAATATCATTTCGTTCATACGTCATATAGAGGGCCGCTGAATATACAACTATGTAGGCTGTGACTGGTATTAACCACAAAATACATTTAATGGAGGATTGATTCTGCACTGTAGTTACTTGGAAAATAGCTTGCAAATAGGATATATTTTTAAGGCACCGAGAAGCTCTAGAAACAGCCAGACATCTTGGCATTTGGCTTCCTGTTTCAAAGGAAACACTTCGGACAGAAATAGCTGCTGTGACTGTAAACCAAATTTCATCTCTGCTTGTGAATTTTAAGGTAGCCACGGGAAGCAATGAGGCGTGAGGGAATGAAGACATCTTACTGCTGGATAGGTCCATGGCAGCATGTGTTTAAGAGCTTATTTTCTGCAATGAACGAATAAAAACAAAACTATTCATTCCGTGTGTCTGAGAACTTTTGGTGGGGCCTGCCTTCTGTCACCAGATTTCTTTCAAGAGAAATTTAAATAGCTATTTCTACTCAGTCAGCCAAAGTTTGTTCAAGACGTAACAGCAGCGAGAATTATTCACTTTCTCCAGAGGTCTGAATCTACATGAGAAATGGTGTACTTTATTTTAGAGGCTCAGATGAAGGTATTTCCAACATTCTTTGAAATTATATATAATTCAAACAAAAAATATAAATTAAGTTTTCCTTAGAGTGTAATTTAAATGCTGAATATTTTAATGCAGGGGTGCAATATAATCAATCATTTCTGTCTTATAGCACAAGGAAGGCAACAATTGTAGGAAAACCTAAAAATTAGTATCGTTTTACAGTATAGTTGCGACCTCGGACGTCATCTGTAGTAAGAAAATAAAACGGCTATTCAACATCACAGCACCTGGTGCGATAAAACAGTAATCTATCTATCTGATTATCAAATCAAACCTTCAAGTGGCATTTCTTTACTTTTTGGCTGGGCCATTTTTTATGGGCAAGCACAAAGTGCTTCGTCCATTCTGTAATCTCTCTTTGGGCTTCAATCCACGCCCATGCCACGTCAGTCACTTACATTGGTTGGTGGGCTTGCCTTTTAAAATCAGCTTGCTTACATTTGTGAAAGGCATGCATACATCATGCCTTTTCCGGTGTTTAGCCCACCAACACAGCACCGGTAAAATACCAAAAACATACGAGGCTCGAAGTTTTCAGCCTGGAGTCCGGACTACTGTACCTGTTTATTTTCCACGCAGCGCGATCACACTGCATTTAACATAGCGCGATCGCGCTGCGTTTTTTTTTTTTGCTTTACAACGCTAATAGCTCTAACTCGGACAAATGCGAGGCCCGTTGCACTGAAAATGCTTGCCTTTTTAGTTAGTGGTAAATGGAAGCCAATGTTCTGAATCCGTTATTTTCATGGGACCCGCATCTGCTTACGAGAGGCTTTAAAAAAAGAACAGCCTCAGGTGGTAATTGAGAAACGGTGCAACTACTAGAAAATGGACCTCTCCAAAAAAGGTTAAAAAAAAAACAGTAATAAATGTGCTTATGCCTTTCCTACCTAGGCCGTCACAGTGTGGCCCCACACTTCTCTTGACAGACTTTTAAAGCTAGATTCAACGATACCAGTACCTTGCAGAGCCTAAATTAACAGCTCACAAGGCAAGCCCCACTGGCACAGACTCTGGAACACAAACCAGCAGTGCAGTGCTTACTACATCTGAAGAAATAACTGTATTAGCATCAATAAGAGAACAGTATACCATCCAACATTGAGGAATGCAAAGTTCCCTGGGAAAGAGATGAAATCTTGCATAAGTAATCCCAAAATCAGCACTGTCACCAAAAAGAGAACACGACTACTCATGTCACAGAGCGGGAACAAAGTAAAGAACATCAATCTTTCTTCCCAAAATACTGACAGTTACGCCTGCATCCCTAACTATTCTCTTGCAGGAGTACAGTTCCACTGCAACAAATGCCTTAGGTGTTGTTGAAGTTTCACGGTCAAGAACTTCCAGCAGGGACACTACATTAGACCTATCCTAAATACCCCTCCTATGAATTGGATATCCATGTGAGGAACCACATGGACGTTTTCCATGCAGTTAAAAACGCTGAGGACTAGACATTTGTTGTGTTTTTTCTGGATTCTTATAGCAAGGAGAATAGCCATCCAATTCGCCCAGTACAGGAGGGGTGTAAGCCTGAACCCTTACTGTTACTCCAGACGTCTACAAAGTACCTTGGTGGAAATTGATGTGATCAAACTAACAGCTGCTAATTCCACCCCAATCGTAAGACATAATGAACAAATCAGTTAAAAGTGAAGCTAATTGAATGCAGACAGAGATAGGATCTTTTAAAACCCTGGTAGTACTGCTGCTGATTACTGGCCTGAGTCACACTACAGACAGCAGGTATTCTTATGGCTACAGTAAACAAGTAGACTTCCTTGGCACTTTTTTACCTGGGAATTGTTACAGGGCCAACAATGTTGTGGAAGGAATTGTCCTGCATAATACAATGAGTAGTGGCACTAAAGAACACTCTTACACAGGCATAGAACAAAGACCTAAACTAGGGGCAGTTAAAACACACCGAAAAGCCAGCATTCTAATGACATGTCTATAAATGAAAAACAAACAAATGTAGAAAATGATACCAACAATTACCTAATGGTGGATATCAGAGGAACATCAGGCTCATGAAGCACACAAAAAGGTGAGTGATGATTGTCTCAAAATAAACCTGAACATGGTAGTTTGAGAAAGGTCTAGAACGCAGGACAAGGTAGTGAGCTATGTCAAAACACAGGCTATCACAGTTATCAGTGAAGTCTTTGGATTGAAGAATAACTACTGTGAAACACTGTGCATTAAATTATCAACACAGCATTTTTTCTTTTACCAATGATTTCAAATCTAATCTCTATGCATAAGTGGTCGGCGATGTTTTTCCCTATTCTAGATGGCAGCCAACACATTATGCAGGTGTGGCTGCACTACAAATGTCACAACCATGTCTCCTACCACTATCCCCTTTATACTGGGACTGAAACCTGAAAGTAAGATAATCAACCTCTACAGGGATGCAGCACCATGCGCCACAAAAGTTAAAGGCGACTTCTGCAGGTCAGCGTTGGAACAATGTGTAACTTGACAGCAAGCGAACACTGGCTTCAATACTACATGACCCAGCACTGGGGAAAATCACAGAGACTCCAGACACTGCCAGTTTCAAGTGCATGCCACCCCTCCCCTGCAAACATACATGTTGATATTACTAGGACTAGGACACTTCTGGCCGATTTCAATCCACAGAACAACATATTAAAGTAAGTAGCTACTGTTGATCCTGGAAGCACAGGCAAGATGCCTGAGGGGGTGGGGGTTGGAAAAGAAGCACTGAGTGGGATGACTCTTATCACTGTGCTCTTTTTATATGAATTCTGTTAAAGTGGTTCCTTGACATATTGGACCAGCTTCAATCCGTGACTAGTGCTCCAGTTTATGAAAAGAGCAGAAACGTTTCAGCCTGAAGAGGATTGCAGCAATCTTGCCAACCAGCAGCTGGCAGAACATCTTGCCCCAGTGAAAAAGCCTGTAGCTTACACCACCCACCTACACCTAGCACGAGGCCAAGGCATATCATTTTTTAAAAGTTTAGTGGACTCACTGGGAGGACCGTGGAGATTTTGTCAGAAAAAGATAAATAAAAAACTAAGAGTGTAGTAGCGGACGCAACCTCTGTAAAGTGTAGCCCTTTTGAGCTTGCAATGGGATGCAACTGATGTCGGCATCAAGAAAGGAGGCAAGCCGGGTGCCTGTCTCAGGAGATACGAATACTACATGCTTGTGTAATTTTGGGATGAGGAATAATTTGAGGAGGTGAAGTTCCAGAAGATGCATTGTAATGTAATAGGAAGAGCACAACAGGCTTCTGTATTTCATCCATATTCAGATCCCACATATACAGAATCACAATAATGATCTCTCATCGCCAAGCCTATTAGGTTAACTGGCTGGCTGGTGCAGTTATCAAAGTCTATGGGTATGTACAAAGTAGGGTACTCAGATTGCTTATTTCTTTGTGCCTGAGGTGCACCACATGACAAAACACTTAGCCTCTTGGGATTAGTAGTTTTTATAACTATTATTTGCTGCTGGGACTGGGTTGACAATACATTTCATATAAAGTTTCGATTTGAAATCTCATTTTTCCTGCCTGCGATGAAAACATTCTTGCTGTTGCCTGCAGTGAGATGTAAGTTGACTGTTTGTGCTTATGCTCAAAAGCTTTATTTTTCTGAGCAGTACTTCCAGAAAGCCAAGAAAACAGAATTCTAACTGACCAAAGACCTTTTTTATGGCATGCTACTAAAGTATAATGTGGTAAATGTAGACGTTCTCATTCTCCATAAAGACTTCAATTATAATATACAGATCATACATAGAAAACATGACAACTATCCGGGATAATAACTAAAAACTAACTATATAATGACCCAAAAACTGTTTGTGGGCAGTTAATTGGGAAAGAGTGTTTTCGTCAGATGTTACTATTTTAGAACGGCCAGTCTACAAACGCATCTTTCAAATATTTGTCCTGTGACACACATCTCTAATCTACAGTAGCGCGTCCTCAAACCAAAAACAGAGGTACCTTGATGTGAAAATTTTAACACGTCCACCTCCATCAGAAATACATTTGTTGCAAATCTTGGGCTCTCTGAGGAATCCAGGTAAACATACCTAACTAGGGTGAGATATTTCTAACCTCACCTGACAACCAATTTTCTTTTCACACGTTGTAATGAAACTTGGCTTAACGGCCTTGTCTGTATATTATCAAATGCCTCAAATGGATGGAAGAAAAAGACACACCGGGACTTTCAATTATCGACCAGCGAGCAGCTTGATTAAAAAACAATAGGGGATTTTTCATCAAAGTATCTCACAAGGCTCGAGTCACTGATCATTACAACTGGGACTCACAAAATCTTGTAATCTGGAAGCAACAGATATCAAAGAACCTTAATCATAACATTATGTAATTTCTGCTAATTTATACTAGAGCCACCTATGGCACCACAAACAGCTGTGCCTGACCCATTGGGTAGCTTTACAAAGGAGAATGGGCACGCCAATTGGTCCATCTGTTACAAGATAATGTTCTTGCAAGAGTCACTGGGTGGACCTTCCCCAAATCCCCTCACAGATGCTGAGACTTTGCCTTCAAAATCAAAGCACTGCAGACACCTGTTAATCAATTAATTTACTCAATATAGCTGCTGTAATGTTGCTACATATGTTAATGCAAGATGATGTTGTTGTCAAGAGCATTTTGGTGTTGAAATCTACATTGTTGCTAAGTTTACAGAATAAAATTCAAAAATACAAAACAACCAGTAGAATATAAAGATAGAGACTTTTATGTGTGATTAATTACAATTATTACAACCTACATAAAAATGATCGGAACACTTTCATAGTGCATCCAAAGTCTTGAGGTCACCTTTAGAGGTGATGGATCTGTGTCCACAACACCCACAGTGCTAGGATAAGGATCAGTATAGACATTATTCTTTGGCCACTCCTTTCCCATGACATATCAAATTAATTACAGAAACTCGCATATCTATAGCTGAGAAATGCCTGGACTCAAAACAAAATAATTCCCCACTTTAAAAGTTAAAATTCGTTTTTGCCTTCAACAGGATTATGTCCTCATAGTTAGCAGACGGTAGAAAGAGATGCTCTGGATTTTGAGCCATGTCTAGCATAGCATTCAGCATCTTATGTTACTCTGAACACAAACCAATAGGTAAGCAGTTTTGATAGCAAACAACATACATCAGCCCTCCAAAGCCAGTACTTAACAACAAATTAAGAACTACAGATTGTGTATTCAATGGCAAAGCATTTCTTGGACCTTATAAATATATCCAGGTAGGTCTTTTCTCCGCTCAGGCAGCTTACTCCTTACTGGACAGTTGGTCAAAGAAGAATAATAGAATGTACCACCCACTTGCATGAATCAAAAACCTTTCAGTCAATTGGGAGTCTATTTGGAGAGTACCCCAAGAAAGTCAGAACATCATAGAGCAAACAGAGACACACAGTTGACATAGTTGATCCATCCAGTCATGGGATTGAAGGCCCTCTTCAAAGAGGGGAAATCATACAAAAGGAAAGTGTGGAAATAAACCTGTCAAAGAGTAAACAAACATACAGTACAGAACATATTAATACAGCAAAGTTGGTTCTGGTGTAATCCAATAAAACTATGCTGTAAAAGCTGTACAGGGCTTTAATATCAATGCCTTGTAATAACCAAGATTAGATGTCTGCTATCAAAATTCTTTTCCTATAACTTGACAAGGAAAATCAACAACTTCCTAAATTCTAATTCACAGTTTGCTTCTTTTAGTAGACTGTTTGGTTTAGCCTATAGTAACTGAAACCCCGCTAGGCAAAATGAAGGTAAATTATTGAAATGTGTTCATCAAAGGAGGTGTTTTTCATACACCGAAGCACGTTGTCCAAGGCATGAAGGTAAACAATAGCTGACCTAATTTATTTTCCTTTAGATTTGTTATTCGGACGGAGGCAATTATTTCTATCTTTGTCATTTCATTTCCACAGGTAAAAAGTAACTTACTCTCCCTTTGCTCCCGTTCCTTCAAAACAGCATCCAGCCATTTTTGTTTCTCCTCCGCTGTCTTGGCCATGCAGACAAACCATTTGTTTTTGGCAGTGTTGTGGATCTTCCAGCCATTGGTCACTGTGTAGCCGTTGCTGTGGTAATCAGCTACAAGACAAAAGCCGCAGAACATGCAATTAACGAGGCTCCTCATTATACAATGAATGTTGAACACAGCATCACACATGGATCTCAGAGTTTTAAATTGAACAGATCAAATTATTGCAGGAACCAGAGACCATCTAAACTGCATCAAAAAAACTCTGCACGAAATGCATTATTCTCTCAGAGGAGAGAAGCACCAAATATAGGTAGTCAATAACAATTTCTAAAAGGACTGATGCACAATAATTTATAGGCTGTTTATTATCACATTCAGGTTTGTTTACATCCAAGAAAAGACTGTCACTCTATGATGTCTCAGATTCCCAAAGCCATCTTAAGTTTCTCCAGCATATAAAGTTGTGTATTTTTTTATCATTTACAGTTTATTCCTCTATGTCTGTAAATAGAGGGTGCATGTCTCTTGCCTTGACGTTTCCTTGACAGATAACACACTGGCAATATCAAGGGTGTAGCTTTGATCATGTACACATTTTTGCAAGGCAACAACGGGATTTTATTAATAATGTAATTTGTATTTATACATGCTTTGCATACAGGCTTACATCTGAACTTTTTTTTTTAAATGTTACACCTCCTTTGAATTCAATCTCATCAATAACATTTAAACTGGGTCAACCCCACCATAACCGATATTCGATCTTCCTTCCCACGTAATCAGGCCACTGGGTCCCACAAATTACGTAGGATTAAAACACTCCTTAGTGACCTACTTGTGGACAAGGATAGTGCTGCAACTCCTGCTAGCATCCCTCACCTCAGAAGCTCAACAGACTCAATCCAAAAGACGGTTATTCATCAAGATTTCCATTGGAAATCCAGTTTTTTTTTATTTATTTTTTTAAAGATGGAAATAAGGATAATCCAAGAGGTCTTTAAAACCACGTTAATGGAAGCATTGTGACAGATGAATGCTAATTATACAGGTGGATTATTGAGGAGCAAAAGCAGTCACAAGCTACTAGGGCCCTAGACAGAATATACAACAAATTATTAAAGATATCTATGTAAGGTTATCATGTGGAAGAATAACAACTAGCTGCATAACCAAATCTGAATTTAAAGTAAGGTGATTGTAATCTTTCAGATACTTCCAAGCTCATATGTTGCTCCTTATTTCTTAATGCCTAGCGCCTAAACCAAAAACCCACCATATGAAAGTAGCAGCTTCAACAAGAAGAGCTTTTCTCTATGGTCTTGATCAAGTTTCGTAATCCTAAATGCTCTGTGGAGTGGATGTGTTTTAGTAGGGAACAAAGGGAACACATTTATAAACACTGTCTCAAGCTAACTTTTTAGACTTTCATTGCCATCATTAGTTTTGTGGCTTCAGCTATGATAAACTCAAAGCAAAACATTTTGACGTTTGCATATAAGAAGGCTCATTCCAAAACCGTCCGCCGTTCATAACCTACTGTAGAATAAATTGATAAAAAATAATTTTGAAAGCGCTAATCAGGGGAGCTCAATGAGATGGCCCAGCATTGACTGATCAGAGGACATTCTGCAATTTGGCAACGGAATATGATTGATATCCCAATCTACAATTCTATTGTTATGTTGCAACAACAAGCATTGGGACATCAAAAAACTCTGGCTTGCATTTTAGTCCCGACTAAACATGTAAAAGAACAATAGTAAAAAAAAAAAAGAAAAAAAAAAACAACTGCGTTGTGCATAAACTGCATCTCTGAGAAAAATAATTTAGCATGTGGCGATTCAGTGTGCTTTTTAACGTGGAAAACAGATCAGCATGCATGGCAGTACAAGAGCACTGTAGGATGTAAAACGATGCACCAAACAGCCATAGTTGGGGCAGAAGCCCACTCTGAGTATATTGTAAAGAACTGATAACACTAGGTTATAAGGCAGCTACACTATCAAGCCAGGTCTAAAAACGGGGTGTATTGGACAGACACAATAGAGTTCTGCCTTTGACTATAGGTCACTCCACCAATACTTGGACCCAAATGAAGTATCCATCGGATGTTACACTTGGTGGATAGTTAAAATGAATGGGCTAGGGCCAGGATAAAATCTTATCTTCCTACTGTTTTATTCGTTTTTCTGGGACTCACTTTTCATACCTAGAGCCTTAATAGTGGAGTCTTTAAACTCAGGAGACCCACAGACATCTGTCAATCGGCTCCGTTTGATGGAAACTGAAAATCGCAGATGATTACAAAAGTTAGAGTATGATTCTAGGGGCCACAAAATACTTTAAATACATTCCCCTGCTAGCCTAAGAGTGCCAGGCGGCTCCACCAATTCTTTAATAATTGGTTTAGTGAAGACTTCTTCCAAACAAGCTTGAAAACCCACTGTTTTAAAACAGACAAAGAAAGAAGGGACAAACCGAAAAAATGCCTTCTCATGGCTGCAACAATTGCAACAGCAAAAGAAAAGTGTGCTGAGCCAGTCACAATAAAACAAGTACATGCCAAACAGTTGCAGAGTGCACAATGACGAGGCCAAAGCCGGGCCACCAGAGCTTTCAAAAGCAAGAAAGGAGGCAGACTTCCATTCCTCTGAGAGCGTTAAGAAACTAAAGGCCAACATTTACAAGAAAGATGCTTAGGGAAGTAGCTACATGTTTTTACTGTAGTGAGGTGTTCACGAAACTTGAGCAAAAAAAATAACTACCTATGAAAATGTATTTATGATGGTTGTTACATAGTCATTTGGGTGGACCCACTGTTTCAGGCCCATCAGAGGTCTTTTGGGTGTTTCCTCTTCCTTTAATCCCTAATCGGTTTCATCCATGATGTCAGATGCTGGAAAAAATAGATCCTCTTTCCCGCGGGAAAGATAGATTAGCAATATCACCACTGTGTCAGTGTCATTCATTCCAGCGCGGCTGCGTGCCTTTCAACAAGCTGCCAAGGCCCATAGTATGCCACAATGTAACTGGCAACGAGTGGGAACTCACTGTCACTGCCGCTCATGTTCAACCAGCATCTGCAGTCGTCTGGCGCACAGAGCACCAATGCACAGCCCGCCCTGCCTGCCACCACCCACTCACGTGCCTGGCCTACCTCTGCGGCTCTGCCGAGACCTTGGCAGCCAGCACAGACGGAGACCCTGCTCTTCCTCACTGCACAGGCTGGGCTCATCGTGCTCCTGGATGCCACTCCAAGCCCTGGCTCTCCTCGAAACAGGCCACACCCGGGCTCTATCCGCAGACCACTCGCATAACGCGCTCCTCTCCTGGCCACGCCCATTAGGCTCACAGTACCCCAGCCTGCCCGCAACACGTCAGTCCCACAAAAAGTTGGTCCTTTTTTCATTTAAGACATTTGCTGGGTTGTGCCAAACCAGGCTCACATTTCTACACAGTACTTCTCTCTACACATGTGACCAGAACAACTCGTCTTTGCCACATCATCAAGGAAGGGTTTTGGACTGTGTCAAATTATAAAAGAAAAACAAAAAAAGTAAGTGAAACACATATGAGAGAAACGAAGACCATTAATAAGTGGCAGAGGCAATATCATGCAGAACATTAAAACACACAACTGCAACAGTACAAACACAAATATTGCCTGACTATCTGACACCACCTCCAGACCACTGGACCAATGGTGTCCATTCCCGCGCTTGAGCCTTTCATATGTAATGGACCTCCGTCCTCTCTCGCAGCCAAATGGAAGGACTGGCTGGACCGCCTAGAGACATACTTTACAGCACTAGCAATTGAAAATGATAAAACGCCCTCTAGTCCTACACTTAGAAGGGGTGGCAATATACAGGATCGCAAAGTCTGTAGCAGAAGCAGAACCGTCACACACTTACAACACGCTAAAACAAGCACTTACTACACACTTCGAACCACTTGCAAACCCGGATTATGAAATGTTCCTGCAACGCCAAGATAGACAGCAACAGGAGTAGTCAGTGGATGTATTCTATGCTCGCCTGAAAGAACTAGCAAACATGTGCACCCAATCCGATGCCGAAGACTAGATCAGGACACAATTTATACAAGGATGTTCATCCACCAAATTGCGAGAAAACATACATCAGGTACCAGGAATGTCGATGACCAACCTCCTGACATATGGTTGCTCCAAAGAACTGTTGTAGGTGCGAACTGGATACATAGAGGCAGCCCTCCAGTGATCAATTAAAACTGAACCATAGCACACTGTTACCAGAACCCCACCAGACCGGAAGAAAGTCTACCCCAAATCAACCAGAACTCCAAAAGTATGCCACTGTTGTGGGGGCCTCTATCCCCACCAAGGCACATGTGCAGCACAAAGAAAGAGGTGCACCGCGTGCAACAAAACTCAACCACTTTGCTAAGGTTTGCAAGTCTACAACCAATAAGCCCATGCCAAAAACTAAGGTTGCACATGTCAGAGAGACACCATGCACGCCAGACAACGAGGATGACAGACGACGATGACACAGAAGGAACGGTGCATGTCCTCCACACCATGTGGCCTGAAGAGAGAACAGGACATTGCATCCTCAAATGCATAGCCAACGTAGCAGGACACCTTGTCCCAGTGCTGATTGAACAGGTGCCTCAATTAACGTAATGGTAAAATCCATGTTCCGAACTCTCCCAGGTCGACCAATGCTTGGACCCACAACCACCCAGGTATGCACATTTGGGTCATCCGTGCAATGCTTCTAGCCGGCGTCTTCACAGCTATCATCACTCATGAAGACCAGGCTACCAAAGCAATTATATATATCACGCGAGGGGGAACAGGGATGTTACTAAGCTGCAAAATGGTGGAACACCTCCACCTGGTCAAGTTCTGTCAGCTGTGGACGAATTGGTGAGGAGTACTTGCAGGTATTCAAGGCCAATGGATGCCTGAGGGACCAAATGGTGTGTCTGCATATCAAGAAATCAATTCAGACTGTCACCCCACCCTTCGCCATCACCGCGTGGATTTCCATCTCAGCAAAAAAGTAGAGGCTGATTTACAGAAATTTGAAGAGGCAGACATCATAGAGAAAGTTGAAGGCCTTACCCCTTGTGTGTCTCCAATAGTAGTGGCCTGCAAGCCAAACAGCCAGACTAGGTCAGGATATGCCTAGATATGAGGCTCTCAAACCAGGCAATCCGCCGAGAAAGACATCTAACACCGACGGTGGATGACATTGTAGCTTAAGTGAGTGGTTTTAAATGGTTCTCAAAGTAAATCTCTGAGACGGCCATCACCAACTCATTCTTACACTCAAGTCAAGACCGATCACCACCTTCTCCACTCACGTAGGCCTCCAAACGCACTTTGGAGTCTCAAACGCAGCAGGAGTATTCCAAGACACAATCCAAGGAGTGGGGAAGGGCTTCCCGGCATCCTAAATGCCAGCGATGACATCCTAATACATGTCCAGACCCTGGAAGAACACATGAACCGGTTAAGAGCCACATTTGAATGGCTCCTGGACAACGGGCTCACACTGCACCACGAGAAATTTGCATTCCTCAAGAATGAAGTCAGCTTTTTCGGTTACAAATTCTCAAGATGAAGGGTTATGCCAGACCCAGCCAAAGACCAGCCACCATCAGCTTCATAGGAGTCTGGATTTCTTGGGGATGGTGACTTACTGCAGATGGCTCATCTCCAACGTCACGTCACTGACTGCACCCCTTCTCAAACTGAAGTCCAACACCCTTTGAGATTGGGGCTCGGCGCAAGCATACCACGCAACGAACAACGCCCTGTCCGAGACCACCTCGCTGGCCTATTTCAACCCAAGATTTGAATCTGAACTGTCTGTGGATACCAGCCCCACAGGACTGGGAGCCGTGCTCTCCCAGAAACAAAGCAACAGGGAGTGGGCCCCCGCGGCATATGCCAGCAAAGAGCCTCACCGGCTCAGAACAGAAGTATTCCAACATCGAAAAGGAGGCCATTGCCATCCAGAGGGGGTGTCGACATTTTCATCTGTACCTCTATGGACACCCTTTCACAGTCCACACAGATCATAAACCCCTCAGCCTGCTGTTCTGAGGCTCTTCCTCCAAGCCACCACCGAGAATAAAGAAGTGGATCCTGTAGCTCCAAGAATACTGTTTCTTTATGGTCTCCAGCCTGGGTCGCTAAACCCAGCCAATACTTTGTCCCAATCAGGGAGGAATCTGAGGCTGGAGAAATCAAGGAGTACATAAAGCTAGCAGTGGAGCGATCCCGGCCACTCCCAATCTTGCTAGATGAGATTCTGACGGAAACTCAAAAATATTACTGCCTCAAGCTAGCAATATCTACCATATCCTCTGGCAACTGGAACAGAATGACTCGCAATCTGTCTTGTCGCACCATAGAAGGAGAACAGACTCACTTCCCTGCGGCATGTCAAGGATGAGTTGCCGATGTCCCCTGAAGGGTGCCTGGTGAGGGGACCCCGCATTGTGATACCTCATACCCTCCAACATAGGGTAGTACATCAAGGCATCGTGAAGACCTAAGCAAGATTGAAGAGCAAGGTGTGGTTCCCCTCTTTAGACAATCTGGTGGAGAAAACCATCAGCCAATGCTCAATGTGCCAAGCAGCCCACCCTGCTGGGCCTCCAGCACCCATCATCATGACCCCCATTCCACCGGTCCCCTGGCAACGCGCCAGTGCAGATTTCGGCAGCATGACGGATGGTAGCCTCATATTTGTTGTGGTGGACGATTTCTCAAAGTACGCAGTAATAGAGATCATTGATATCACTTCCGCCAGTCAGACCTTTCCCAGTATCGAAAAAATCATGGCAGCTCACAGGCTCATACATGAACTACGCACAGACAATGGACCTCCTTTCACTAGTTAGGATTTCACTGACTATCTGAAGTCCTGAAATATCAGGGAGGTAGAACGTCTAATGAGGACACTAAGCAAGACAATTTGCATTGCAGTGGCGGAATGGAGGAATGTGGAAAGTGCCCTGTATGCCTTCCTCAGGGAATATCGGCTAACCCCTCACTCCACAACTGGAGTCAACCGCAATGACTTGTGCCTCAATCGACCCGTGAACTGCATCATACCTCATATAGAATCTCCTTCCACTCTGCGAGACAAAACATCAGCCGCTTTTTTATCAGGGGAAGCAAGGAATTACAAGATGTCTCTAAAGAGGAAAGCCCGGCCCACCACCTGTGGGAGGAGAACTAGTATTGGTGAGGGACAGACAGCCCAGAAGCAAATTCCATCTACCTTTCAAGCCTGCCTCATGGAGGGTGGCACAAGTTGGAATAAATAGATCCTCTTTCCCACAGGAAAGATAGATTAGCAATACCACCACTGTGTCGGTGTCATTCATTTCAGTGCCACTGTGCACCTTTCCACAAGCTGCCAAGGCCCGGAGCATGCCATAATGTAACAAAGGTAAAAAGCATTTGGAATCAAATATAAATCTCAGATGTGGCAGGTTTGGTTGGTATAGTTAGCAAGGGTCAAAGTGCCACCATTTCTGCTGTTGTCGTGCCAAATATTACTAGAGAAAGTAATTTGCAGCTATAAGTAATATAAACCACCTGTACTGCTTTGCCCACAGTAAGGTTGGTAAAATAAATGTAAAAGTAGGTAAAGAAAGAACACACAAGTCAACAGAGCGGTAGTGAGATCTTGTCTTATGTCACAAATCATATATCCATTAATCCAGTATTGCAATACGAATCATTACTTGAAGATACAAACTGGAGACATCACACCTTTTAAAGCCTGTTCAAGCACAGCCTTGATTGTTTAAAATGATTTAGGGCTTGATGTACAAGGCACTCGTAGGAAACATGCTGCAATCTATATCCAGGTTTTGACAGTGTTGCTGTCAAACGAACATGCTGAAAATATACACCGAGAGGGAGTTCGGTTCATCCCATTTCGTACAATTACTTTCTTCATCCAACCTTCTTCATCATTGCATGGAGACTTTGTCAATTACATCGTAGCTTAGCCAAGCACGTAAGTTTCAGTTAATGCTTCTGGTTATTAGGCTGTATCCTTCACCTCCAACAAGAACTTACATTGAACTTGCTGAAGCACTTATTAACAAATACAGCCCTCACTATGTACTGCTGCAGGCTTCCCCCATGTGTCTTGTTTTAATGTGCCAATATATGGATAGCACATTCAACCCAGACCATCTGGTCTGGTAATGCTTGTTTTGCACAGTGTTGGACATGACATCCTTGTTGTGGTTTTCCTCCAACTTTTTGCCTTCCATTGCCCTGTTTCTGCTGGCCTTAGGACTCTGCACTTTACTATTGCTCACCCGTGCTAAAGCCTTGTGCTCCTTTTAACGTGAAGAAATTGGTTTACACCCAACTGGCACATTTAGTTTACTTATAAGTCTCCAGTAAAGTGGTACAATGTGTATCCAGGGCTACTAGTGGGCCTGCAGCACTTATCGTGCAATCCACTTAAGCAGCCATTTAAACATGTCCCAGGCCTGCCTCTGCAGCCTGCGTGTGCAATTTTAAAATGTCAATTTGAACTGGCAAAATAAACTTTTTGCCAGGCCTTTTGCTTTGCAAGGCCTAAACCTTTCTTCTTCATACATATAAGTCACCCTAGGGTAGGACCTACACGCCAGAGCAGGCAGGGTACAGTGTATTTAACAAGTTGAACATGTCCTTGTAAGGAAAACCTACTATACTCGTTTTTCAATACTGCAAGGCCTGCCTCTCTCACAGGATAACGCTGTGGCTACCTTATTATTATATTTAATAAGCAGTAATTTCCAAATGGGAATAGGTAAGCAGTTCATGTTTGATGTCTTTGGAACTGTAATAAAAAATCCTAATTTATGTGAAAGTCAAGTTTTAAATTACAATTTTGAAAATGCTACTATTAGAAGGCTAGCATTTTCCTGCCCTATTTGGCGACTGCAGCCTGTTCCTTGGTTACATGACTGGGTATATTTGACTTTTGGACTTCGTTTATTCCTCCCAGATAGCCACACAATAGAGGGATTAGGTGTGCATGGGTGGGCCATCAAGGGGCAAAATGGGGGACAGAGCCTCTACTTGCAACTAAATAGGCTGTGCTCTGCCTTCAAATAAAGGACGTGGCACTGCATTGTTCATGTAGCTAGCTCAGGGGCCAGGACAAAGGAGACAGGAAACTTCGAGGACTTCAAAAGGAATTCTCTAGAAACTTACTTCAAATTGGGCACTAATTGTAAATAGTGGACCCTTAGACCCAACACTCAGTACACCTTCACACCAGTAGATACTACAGATAAAGGGCAGCTGAGCTGCTTTGCTGCCAGAAGGACAGATATCTTGCTGCCTCTGCTGACTGGCTGCCCTGCTTGCTGAGAAGGAAGACTGGACCTTTACCCTTCATTCCAGGCTGAAAGGACTCCAAGGTTCAGATGACTGACCCCCTATTCTGAGATACAGGAACATAAGCTCCAAATGCCTCCACCTTAGAGCTTTGTATGTTCGGACACCCATTCTCAGGGTTCATAGTCCATTTGAGTTTCTAGTAGTAGCAGGAAGACCTTCACAAGCGTTCAACCTTGACAGTAGGACACCCAAAACTTGTATAAGTGTACGGAAATTGGTGTTGGTCATTACAACTAAATGAAATACCACAACATATAACAACATATAGAGATGGTGAATAAAATGGTTTTGTTTTGGCACCATTACTTACTTTGTATACCATGTGTGTTAAAATGTATTGATAATCATTCGTTCAGGTTTAGATGAAGAAGCAGTTAAAAACTTCAGCACTGATATGTGCAGATATCAATACATACTTACAGGAGGTGATGCCCTCACCAATAAATCCCACCCTGTACTAAGAAATCCTGGCACATGCTGGTATTACCTTTTTTTCACACAATATAACCAAAATCCTCTTAATTAACAACACGTTGAAAGCCCATCATCACTTAGACTTGAAAAAGGCCAAGGATCAGAAACAAACTACTGTGACATCAGCAGCAACAAACCTGTTCCATCCTCCACGTTCTCCACTTCCATCACTTCGGTGTTGATCCTTCCTCGGAATATAAAGAGAGTCCCGTTGACTGATTTGGTGCGCTTCGGTGCCTTTTTACCAGCGCCCCTAGAAGTAGAAAAGAAACACAGGTCTTTTCAATGATAGTTTACATGTGGCCCTATATTAGCTTTTCACATGTCTTAATAATTTGTTTAGTTTATTACATCACTCAAAATCTGCCCCAGAGACCATCAATATCTTTAAGATGCTGAAAACAAAGCTGTCAGGTTCTAAATGCAGGGTAGTTTCTAATTCAGAATGATTAATTGTGTCAATTTTAACACATGGATTTATATGCGCTTACAGTTTTGCTATTTTGAAGAACTTTACTAGCGTTACTATGACCCAAAACAATGTAGTCATTTTATCGACCTCCGAAAGACGAACAGTCAGCTGAGTCATGCAGCAACCTGCAGGATTTGAACAGATTTCAGTAGTGCTTACCTCAGTGAGCTATCTTACCAGCTATCTTTTGTTCACAGATTTTCCTACTCCTTAAACCTTTCAATTATTTCGGATTACCCGCAGGTCCTGCCGTCCTCGTCCCCTTCATTACGTTATGGAGAGAAATCTCTCCATGACAGAAAAAGAACACAAGGAATGCTGCGTCATACCCCACCCCCACCGGGGAGTACACAATCATGTATTTACCCAGCATTCCTCCTGAACTTCCAAGCCCCTGACTCGAAGGCCGTCCATCCAGGAGGGAGGGTGGGGCGTAATAAATGGGACGAGGACTACCAGACCAGGACTAATGAAGATTACCGGTAAGTAACTTAACATTACCCCAAGGTTCTACCGTCCTCGTCCCCTTCATTACATTATGGAGAATACCCAAGCCGAAACACCGGCCGCAGAGACCGACAATCACAGAAACACATAGGAAAACCACTGGTACATGCCAAAAAGTGATTTAATAAAAAAAAAGAACACCAAATTGACCTAGTACAGAAGGGGAAACTGCGTACTAGGCCAATAGCAGGTGGGTGTGACAAACTGATTACATATACGACTTAAAAGTAAAAACTACACCGATCATACATCCGAGGGGGAACATATGCTGATCTGAAATCAGTTTATGCACATAAATTAGTGTGCGTCACTTAAGGGTGCATAATGTAGATGCATCTCCAGAGCCGTGATAAAAACACACAAAGACCACTAAGCAGGGTCAAGCATTAACAACTCAAACCAGCATAAACTGAAGAGTAAAGTCAAGACTCTCTTTACACTTGCAGGCATCACCCAATAAGACAATTTGTATGTTTTTGACTGAAGTTAAGAACTGACAACTGGGTGTTATGTTTTATACTTGTATATATATTGCTTGTAGGTTTACTGTTGTGTTGTAATAACATTTCTTCAAAGCTGATTCTCAGAGTTCTCGAATGATTAGCCATGATGGAACCCTTGAGCGTCAGTTGCATGAGGCGGATAGGCTCAAGCTGTGCCTGCTTGAGTTCCCCTGCTGGGGATCTATTTGTGGATTAAAGCTTACATTTACCAGCATTCTTGTATGGAATTACTCAAACAATATGGCGACGAGTTGTGGAAACCCAGAGAACCTACTCACCGCTTCAGTGAAGAATATGCCCTTACTCTAGAAGGCGGACTACCTTGGGATTGGAATATCTTGGAGGAATTACTACAATAGGCATAAGAGGCTATGTCTACCAATAAAATTGCTCCTGAAAGGATGGCTGAAAAATACTGCACAAAACCAGACGACCATCGTACTCCTGCTAAGAAAGATTCTTAAAAAACAGAATTTACTAATTTGCAGGACTGTGCCCCATGCCTGATGTACGGAGTTAGCAAAATGACGTTGCATGGTTTTAGGACAAGAATAGAGATCTCTTGTGTGACATGGGAGTACCACATGTCCTACAAGATGACATCTGAAGGGAACTAAAGGGATTAGAAAGGTAAGACAAGAGTGCTTCTTGGTCAAGGAGGACATATTCATATTCTGGCCCTTGTACTATAAAATATGTCCCAGGCCCCCTAGAAACTGGGTCAAGTGTTGGTGGCAGCCAAGCTTGTCAACAAGTCCAGTATAATCTAAAACAAGTCCAAGCAACTTAGAAACTCACCTATGCATTCCTAGGGACACTTATCGTAAGATCAAGATAGCACTCCCTTACTTCAATAGGCCCGAAGTCCCTAAGGTGATATGGACAGGGACTGCCACACAGCCAAAAATCTCATATCATGTTAATATCTATTTCAGTTGCCTCAAAAGGGGCAACCTTGTCAAGATAAGACCACTCCTTCTATCCAAACAGACTATCAGCAGTAGCCGGGACCAGTCAATTTAGCAATGTAAAGATTCACTCAGAAGGACATTATGGCCTGCTGACTTGTGATAGAAGAGCACTCTTTCTGCACCAGGAGAGAAGAGGATGGCACAGATAGCAATAGAATTAATGAATGAAAACTATCAATTTTACCATACGAGTTGAAATTTGGATGATCTCCTACAAAGCACTGTTTTGGCCTTAAAAAATAGTCAAGATAATATCTTTTTTGCATCATACTGACCCTTCCACTATATCTCATGCCCCTTATTTCCCCAAGCTGACTCTTCTTCGAATAAAGATATTCCAAAACACCCCTCCTTATGCCAGAGGCATTAAGGAATACTCTTGTCCTTGAAAAGAAACCATCAATGCTACAAATAATGCCAGATGGATTGTGGCCTATAAATCTGCCTTCCTGGTCACCCAGTCGACAATGATCGAGCAAACTATAAGTTGATGATGTCAAGCATCACTACCCTTGACTTCCTTTTCACAAACAGGAAAAATAAATGCAAAATGACTACAAAAACAGGATACAAGCTAATCATGTAAACCTGGCTGTTGAACTAAAATGGATTTAATCCATTAACAGCCAACTTCTGCTCGCTTAAAAAGAGCCCTATTCCATCCATAAAAGTAGACCCCATACCAGAGTCATACAATAGTGATGAACCCGGAACAGCCTTCAATCAGATTCACCTTCCTACAAAAAATAATCCCACCCTTATAATATAAAGCAGGGCTGGCTTTAACACTTGTGCCGACCAGTGCAACAGTTTGTTTTTTGGCACCACCCCCAATGACCCCTCATTCCCTATGGATCCCCTCACTGCCACCGCCAAAGGTACCCTTCATCTCACCATAGCCCCTTTTTCACATACATTTCATTTGTTTTGTAGCGCTACTAATAAATTTGTAGGGAGTCAAAGCATTTTACATCACACACGTTAGGCAGAGACAATGAATCATACGTGTGCAAATCAGTCTATAAGAAATGTTACATAAAATGAGGATTACAAGGTGTATGAATAGTCGGTGAGTTGGTATTACCCATAAGAAAGTAGTCTATCCAAACCAACCCTTTTTTAGCAACATCAAGATAATGAAAGACTGGGAAAACATAACTTTCTAACCAATGCCAATGCAGCTCTTTGATGACAGTTCATAGGTCACTATGCAATATTAGTTATGTAACTTATGAACTACAAGTAACAAAATAATCTCAGTGACAAAAACAGTAGCCACTTAGCTAGCCACTTAAAATACAAGTCTGTGAAATGCATGGTACACGTTCTTTGCAGCACGCATAATAACCCTGTGCGCTACTACTTTATGATGAGTCAAAATTACCACTGGACAAAACTCCAATCTGTCACCAGAAGTCACATTAATCACCAATGTTATCTTGACACTGTTATCGCTGCCTAAAACATGTTGGCCACACAAGGAACTCTGCAGCAAGTGCTTTTAAAACGATAAATTATTTCCTAGCACAGCCCCCCCTTTGCCACTCTCCACCGAACTCAGCGCCCCCTTGAACTCAGCGCCCTCAACCAAGGCACCTCTCCAGTTCGCAAAATACAAAATTGGATTAAAAGGCTCTCCACTATCTTCATCAGCTACAAAAAACAATGTTCTCAAATAATGATAGTGTCAACCTTGCAAAATTTGCAAACCTGCAGTAGAAATGCACCTTTCCTCAAACTCACAATTGTATGTAACTACACTGTCATTACAATTATGTTGCCTTCCCAAAAATCAATGAAATGTGATCAATCTTGGACCTTATTCACTGGCTATCATATCCAATGTCACCAAAAAAAAACCTTTCAACCAGCTGTGGCTCCTCTGCAATGGCTCAAAGCCAGCAGCTAGAAAATAAGGGAGGGCTGGGTCCGGGCCAGGCCATGGGAGGGCAGAGGAGGAGGAGTGGAGTAGTGGTGTGCACTCAAGTGCGCTAGTCGGTTTGGAAGGCCCAGGGAGCCTCTGATGCTCTCCCATGGACTTCTGGGACCAGGAAGCAGAGAGGGGGCAGAGGCAGGTGGGGCGGGTGGGTTTTAATTTAAAAAAAAAAAAAAAAAAAAACTTGCCAGTTGCTGCCAGCCACTTTGCGCTCCTCTGCTTCCTGGTCCCAGAGGTCCATGAGAAAGCATCAGAGACTCCCTGTGCAATCCATGCGCTGCTCTCATGCTACTACGAAGCATGAGAGCAGCACAGGGATTGGCCTGAATGGGCTGGTTTACTGCTCGGTCAGGCACAGGAAGCTTGTGCTGTTTCTCCAACCTGGCTGCGCAATACAGCCGGGTTGGAGAAACCTAACTGCGCATGTCTGTTTGGCCGGCCTAGAACAGCCGTCCAAACTGACTTGCGCACTTTAGTTTCCACCACTACTCCACTCCTCCTCCCCATTCCAATGGCCCGCCCCACCCCCTTACCTGCACACCCTTGCTCAGCCAGCAGCTGAAAAATAAAACAATAATAAAATATTGTTCTATTTTTCAGCTGCTGCCTCTAAGCCAGTGGGGCGGCATTCCTCCACCATTGCGGAGGAGCCGCCGCTGTTGCCAAGTGACTGTTAGACTGGGTTTGCCCTCACTGCTGGAGAAAATCTGCATTTCCAACCATCAAAGAAGCCCTTCCTGCTAAGCATGATAAACAAAGCGCTCATCTTGAAGATCTTCTGACACCATTGATCACAATTTCCTGCTGCAGTGCTTGTCATCAATGCATTAAGCACATCCAAACGATGGTTTTATCCAACGATCAGTCTGGACCATGACGTACTGGAGAAGTCTAACCCTATAGACCACGCCTACTCTACAGAGCATTCCAAGGAACTCCAGATGCTTTTCAGACATCTTAGGTGCCATCGTTGCCATAGCCGCCGAGTCTCCAGGACCAGAATGCTTTGGATCCTGAGTCATTGCTGGGAATCCAAGTATTCATCGTTGTAGTTCTTATAGCTTTATAATTCTTGGAAAGACTAAGAAATCAAGAACAGACAATAGGGTAATGGACAGTAATGGACTTATCAGTGGTCTTCATTACTTGAATCCTAGTTTCCTTGACATCGTCCTCTTGTAGATAAATAACTATAATAAACTGTAAATAAATAAGTAATAATAACTGTAATAAAAAAAGAATGTGATGAGGAAGATGGACATAGAGGTATTGGGAATGTGCTGTGCAGACCTTAGGAACACCAGCATAGGGTCTCTTGCGTTTATTTAAGCAGCACGATGTTTATCTAGCAAGAGCTGGAGCTATTAAGTCCGTCAAATCAGCACTGTAGTTAGTCTTCAGCATAAACCAGATATGTTCAATTAAAAATCACTGCTAACAAATGAATACGGATAATACTTCCTAAATCCTGTTATGAAGGGCCGTGCCGCCACCATAATTACCATATGGCTGAGTTACTGAAGTCCCAATACATGCTGGCAAATTCCCAAGCAAAACATCCTCTGCGCTACAGTATGGCTCAATCAGGGCCACTGTAATTATGTGGCAGTGGAAGACCAAATTATACGGAAGGTCGTTGAAATTAAGCGAGAAGAAAAAGCAAAAAATTAGGTGATGAAAGGGCCACAATAGGTCGCAGTATTAGTCTGCTATGGTATTTTACCAACTATAAACACTTTCTCAGCAAATGTACACCTTATAGGGCCAGTTTAACAGCACATTCCAGTACCAGGAACCCCAAAATAGGCAGTTAGCCTTTGCAAATTACGCGCAATGGCCCAGAAATACCGTTGGTACTTCTGTTTAGTAACTTCAGCTAGAAACAATTTGTGGGGTGACATCTGCACAATGTGCATCAGATGCTGGAAAGTGTAGCAAATCCATGATTATGTCAAAATAATCCCAGTGGCCTTGGGCTCAATTTGAAGAGTAAAAGAAGAACAATTTGTGGACATCACTCAAACCAAAGAACGGGGTGAGACTCATCACAGTAAAGGTAATCTAGAAAAGGTCTGAATAAAAAACTAAAAAAAACTCATGAAACTGTGGCTCAATAGGGTCAGACTCAAAATAATGCTTTCCACTTTAGTTGCCCAGGTAATATGTGAGCTCACCTGCATTTATGTATGTAATACCATCAGGGATGTCATCTTTGATGCATAAGGTCATGTGAAGGGCATGAGGTGAGGATTATGTTTCCCTAGCAATTGCTGTGGACACGCAAGAAACGTGGCAGCTTGGGCAAAGTTGTGACCGTGGGATCACGAACATGAAGTGTATGATGTGATCAGAGATCCAGTATTAAGTAGAGGTCCGTTAATTTTACTTAAGCACATTCCTCCTTTCAGCACACTTTCCTCACACATCTGGCGTACACCACCACCGCCAGCATCCCTAGGAATCAGAGTAGGAACAATATGTTTCAACTTAGTTACACCAAAAATAAGGAACGATGGGAGAGTTCTGTATTGAATAACTGGGGGAGGAGCCAAGGAAGGCAGGAGAATGTGAAAAAGGTTCCTAACTAATGATGGTGACAAAGAGCCAGCCAGTGGAATACAGACAAAGAAATTAAATTTAAAAGGTTGAGTGAAGAAGGCGTGAGAGTATGGGGTGACCAGGCATAATGCGCAAAAAGTATAAATCATTAGGGTAATATATATGTGTAGCAGGTCGCTCTTCCCTCACGGACTGTCACAAAGTTTCTTTTTTGCTTCATGTGCAAGATCACACACTGAGACAATGGCATGAGCTTTGACATCTAAGCAGGGTCACCGGAATTATGCAGCAGCAGGGTGCCAAATTATGCAGCAGGGTTTACTAACATGCAGCAAGAAAAGGCAAATTATGAAGCATAATGCAGCACATTTTTTACTAATACTTCATTATTTTGACATTTTTACGCATGATAATACTGTCTGGGCAAAGGTTCCACCTCATTATTACAAGTTTAAAAGGCAAATACAGAAGAAAGCGCAACAATAAGATTACCACTTAACCTTTGCAAAGGGCCGGTCACCGCTCGTGACCTCATGTCGCTGTGTTTTAGTAACTTTTGATCCATTTGAGCTAGAAACATTTTTTGGTAAAATGTTGATTATTTTGCAGCAGATGACGCATTATGTGGTAAATGATTCAAATCCATAATTATGAGGAAAAAGCCACAGCACAGCAGAATTCCAGTGGCCCTGCGTATTTGACATGAAAATGTTGCCATATCAGTTCAGCACTAGAAAGAGCAGGCCTGATGTGTAAAACGACTTAGCACCATGATAAGCCTTTTACAAATCCATGCTGACGGTCAAAGTGAAAGGGGTGGCAGGGGACAGGTCTCCCCTCCTTAGTAATCGCAATGAAATGCACAATTGCTAGTTGTTCCTATGCAGTTGCCAAGCATGGAGTAATTACCCACCACTGAGGACAGCGGTGAACATTTACAAACTGCAAACTGTCAATCACTGGCAGCCTCCATGGTGCATGAGCAGGCAATGGGAGGAGCAACCAGGTATCCAACGAATCCATGATTCCTTCTCTATTTTCACATCATACTGTGTCACTTTTTGTGTACTTGTGACACGTGAGCTCCAGCAGCAGCTCCTCTGCTAAGGCGGAGGAGCGTCACCCCACTGAATTTAGTAAGAGGACAAATAAAAGGTTAACGCAATGTTTTTGTCATTTTATTTTTTATTTCGAGCAAGGTTAGGACAGGGAGGGGCTGGGCTGGGCTGGCCGAAGGCTGGAGGAGGAGTAGTATGTGCACCTGTAAGTGCACGTGTCTGTTTGGCTGGCCGTGTTGGGTCAGCCAAACAGGCATATACACTTTGCATTTCTCCAAAGTGCACAAGGTTCTATTCCTTGTGTGAGCGCTGAAGCAGGACGCTCACAATAATCATGATGCTGCTGTCATACTGGTGACAGCACCGTCGTGATTGGCTGAGGAGAGTGTGTCAGCCTGTGTGCTGCCGGGAAGAGGACGCGGACAGAGGTGAGACGAACGCTTCTCCTAAAGGAGCAGGAAGTAGGTTTTTTTCAATTTGTTTTTTTTAAACTCCACCCCTCCACCCCTGTTCAGTGGCAGCCGCCACTGGTGAGCTTTAGGAAAGAAGGATTAGCATGCCGGTACATTGTGAATCTGTTTACCTGCAGTTTTAATATTGCTGTTATATCTGTCCCAGTATAATTGATGAGGCAGGTGGTTGCACATCAACTCCAGAGAACTATGCATCTTTTATACAAGTGTAGACTTGTGCAGCAGGAAACTTTAGTGAACAAAGGACAGTGAAGCTTGTTCTTTGAAAACTACTATAGCTAAAGCAGAGGCAAAATGATGGGGTCCGCTGCAGAATGTGATGAAGGGCTCCTGCGTTTGCCATATTTCACAAACGATCATTAGCCTTGAGATAAATGTGACAACACGCCCCCCCCTTCCCAAAAGAAAGGATTGGGGTTCCTCTTCACTGCAGGAGAATGAGTTACACCCACCATAAAAGCATACTTAAATGTGGTCTGAGTAGACTCTAGTTGAGAAGTTCCACTCAGCCAACTCTCCAAAGACGATGAATGCCGGTCTTAACGGATCATCTCAAGAATGTAGGTCATCCCTGGAATGGCTGCATGTGTGTTCACTTTGAATGCATCCATAGAAGGAACAAATTAAACCAATGTAGGTTTCATTTTTTTGCATTTAAATATGATCCTCAGGTGAAACTCCAGCAATTAGCTAGTCAATAATGGAAATAGCTGGCTGAGCGAATACCTCTGAATGGAGCCATTTGCCCATATGTACAAATTAGCTTACTTTAAATAACGTTTTACTAAAACCTTGGTCTCCTCTTTGCCAAAAAATGAAGTGGCCGGATTACGACTGCAGAGACGACTGGGATACAGGGAGCCATGATTTAAAGGGCCACATGTAATGAGGAAGGAGGCTGGGAGCTGATTTACCTCAACAGTGCTTTGCGTTGTGAAGAATTAAAGAATTATTTGCTGCGCAAAGATTTGGGTTGATTAGAGAGCATTGTAAAGTCTTCAACACTGCACAAAGACAAATACGACGGTGGGATTCAAGAATACAGAAAGGGGCCCAGCAGCCACCATGTGTCTGCCAGATACTTTAGGTATTTGTGAATAGTAATTTGGCTTTTTGGCGTTGACTTCTTTTTGATGCAACACTCTTGGCCGGCCTACACTTGATCATTAGCACATCTCCATCGAGAGCATCACTACTGTTGCAAACAGTGCATATTATGGCAAGTGGATTTTAAAAGGCGAGGACTGAACTCAACACACAAAAGCTTCCACTCTCTCCTCCATCCTATAGGCACGACATACGGGTTGACAGCTGCCTTTTTCCAGAAACGTATCTGATATTTCTACTGTTACTTCTCATATATTTTTTAATTTACTGTCTGTGTTACTGCATTAAAAATGGAAAAACTGATTAAACTTGTTTTTTAATTTCAAGTAAAATCTAATTTAAAAAAGGTAATGGTAATTTTTCTCAAATAAAAATAATACGAATTTTGAATATTTTAATAGTAGGTATAATAGCAGTTAGCCAGCTCAACACAGAAACTTCAAGTATCATCAGATTAAAATAATAAACATGTTACCCAATCTCATTATGAAATTACTGGTCTGTATATAAATATACAAAGTCCCCAATAGCTTATTATGTATTGGAAAAAAACAGGTAATTGGGCATTGCAGAGGTAGAATGAGAGTTAACCCTTGTAAATGGAAAATTGCAAATACACAGTAATGCACACAAAAACAAGTGATCCACTCACCTTGACTTCCTCTTACAGTAGACTAGGAGACTATCAAACAGAAAAAAAGTTCTCTCCTGAATGTTGCCTGCTGAGATTTTTAATAAGGTCCCCTGGAGTAGGAGCTGCGTGCAGATGTCAGTCAAGTTTGAACCCTAGGAGGAAATAATTTTGAATGTTCTCATTTTTCCTTATTTTCACAAATTCAAGCAGCAGAAAAGACATATTCCCCAGAAATAAAACTAGACATATGAAGCCCTTATAACAAGGCATTTCATCTCAGAATCAAGCTGCAGACTGCTCTGTCTAAATAAATCTAATTCAAAACCTTGTAAAGATTAGACTACATTAAATTGTGCTCCATTTACCATGGAATATGGACAACGTTTTGTTTTACAATGCGGAGAACTTTAATAGTGGTAGTTTTACATTTGTGCCCCAAATTTCACTTAACAGTTCAAAATGAGTTCTGAATTCATTTGTAGGTGTATTACATTTTATCGAGTATACAGACCCAAACGTTGTCTTTCGCGCTTTTCAGGTTGTTTTGAACAGAAACAAAACATCACGTAAATCACCAACACAATTTTAATGAACAGAAAACCCTTTGCTGAATTTTTATCCATCCTTTTTGGTGATCCAAGAAAACAAGCACTCGCAAACTAATAGGTCTCGCATTTTAGCTTTTGCAAGAGCAAACTTCATGGTTTTACAAATGCTTTTTGCTGATTCTGTTCAGCATTGGCAAAAAGAAAAAAATGATGGCACTTGACAAGGATGAACAGCAGCGGCAAAAACAATGCATTGATGGATATGCACAGTTGCTATGACAGCCATAGCATGATGACATATAAAAAGTGTGCCAAAGCACATTTTTAGGGCCGGACTGAGAATCAAATTGCAGCTGTCATGCCTTCCAAAATAGAAAAAAACTTAAAATAAAATGTGCGACAGGCAGGGGGGAACAACCGTGGAGGGAGGGGTGGGAAAAGTAAACTATGAGAACCAACGGTAACAACGAAAGGGCAGGAAGTGTGTTTAATTTAAAACAAAAAAAGTTTGAGCAGGGAACGGTGGGTGGAACAATGGACCAGCTTGAGTTTGGGGGTTGGGGGGGGGGGGATATGTAGGTACAGTGAAGGGGATATGTGATAGGTGAAACATCACATGGCGGGAGAGGTAGAAAACAAGCACTCCTATGGAATGATGGTAGCAAAAGAAAGAAACATGGCAAAGTTAATAGGTCTCCCCCACAAGAGCTGTTGGCTTTCCCAATGTTTTGTAGGCATACTGTATAGCAGCACTTCCCCTGTGCAGCAAGGCTAAATGGTATTTATAAAACAAAGTGCTATGACTGTGCCAGTGCTGACTGCATCATGTCGCTTTTTTTTCCTATTGCTCCCCGAAGGTAACACGCAGGGAGGGAGGCAACAACACTGAGGGAAAGATGGCAGAAGACAATGAAGTGGGTGCGGGAGAAATAAAAAAAATAAAAAAAATGTTTGCTCCCCGAGGCAACAAGGAAGAAATGAGAGAAACATACAAAGGGAGGGAGGGATGCAACACTGAGGGTGGGAGGCAAGGCTACAGGTGCAGGAGCACACAGATAGCAGTGGTTGTGCACAAGGGCCTGGGGACAAGCAGAAGGACAACATAGAGTTGGGGTACTGGGGCCTAGGACAAGAAAAGGGTGGTAGCGAAAGGCTGGGTACAAGCACATGGACAAAGGAGGGTGGAGGGGAGGAGCTGGGGGAAAGAAGACCGCTCATGGAGTGGATGGTGGGAAGCACGCAGACAACACTGGGCTGGATGGAGGGCCTAGCAGATGGACAACAGAAGGTCACTGTGTAAGAGGGACTCGGCGAGAAGTACATAAGAGTGACAAATCAAAACTCTCTCTCTTGTAGAGTGTTTGAGCAAGAATAAAAAAGCAGAGGGAGAACACGAGGAAGACAGGTAAATATGCTTACTCCCGCTGAGTGCTTAAACAAAAACAAAAAAAGCAGTGCCTGGAAAATTGTGCAGTGGTCACAAGCAATGCATCGATGCTCCAGGTGAGTTACAAACACATGAAGAGGACGGAAGCCTACTGAAGCTGACCAATAAGAAGCAGTGGCAATGAAGCCAACCAATGGTAAGCAATGAAGGCCTTTAATCTCCCTACAAAACAATAAAAGGCCTCATAAGGTGTCTTAGATGAGAACTAAAAGGAGTCCCCTGGTGTTAAAAGATACAAGTCATTTAATCAAAAAGATTAAAAAGAAGCTATACTCCAGGAGATGAACAAACATAAGACAACGAAGGAAGGCCATTAAATAAGATGCAAACAAATGAGATTGACAATATGGACAACTACTTGTAAGCAATGGGCAGAACCAAAGCCTACTGTAAGTCTTGGAACTGTTGATAATAGCAGTCCGACAACAGAAAAGCTGTCTGTAGGTGAGGCCAAAAAATGATTGTGACCTCTGGAAAGTAACTATAATGTGTGCCCTTGCCATGTACTCCTTATGACTTCACATATTAAATCACTCACATGCCATGTTCTAGAACATCAGTGATAACATCACTAATGACATTTGAAACAACATCATTGATGATAACACTGTGCATGGCGCAGGTGTGAGTTACAGTTAGCTGAAATAAATATAACAGGGTTTGATTTCAGTGTTTTTGATTTAAACTTACAATTTAACCTAACTATAAGGCCACTGTAACCCATATATATATATATATATATATATATATATATATACATACACATATATATATACATACACATACATATATACATAAATATATATATATATATATATATATATATAAATATATATATATAAATATATATATATATAGCTATACAACTATATATGCACAGATACACATAGAGATGTATTTGTACACACTTCCACAGGTCAGCAAAAGTGACATGGGAAATGACTGGTATAGGACAATAAATACAAATAATTGCCTGTGATAATTGCTATACAAGGGGCAATAACTTTCCTAATATCCACAATCGGTTTTCAGTGTAATTTAACTGCTTATGTTAGGTTAAAAGCTTTCTGTTAAAATAATTACAGATGACAAATTGCTATAGCGTAAATCATATATTCAGATGTGCAGAGCATAATATGCTATTTATTAACATTTGTGAAGGAGTGGAGGGGCATCATGTCCTCCTCAATGCTTTGCCCTCATAAGTCTTGGCCGTCGCCCACACTAAACAATGAGAGAGAGGGAGAAAGATACAAAGTGTGATTGAGATCAAATGTGCCTCACCTATCTGGAACAATGGGTGTTTAACTACTTCTTTTGATCTGTACATTTTTAGTGTGCTTTTAGCTTAATTTGCCAACCCAAAATATATCACAGCTGGAGGGCTCTGGTCTTATGCCAGATGTCAAGAACATTTATTTAGTACAAAAATAAATACGAATAACACCAGGAACATGTTTGAAAAAGAGAAAGGGAGTGAGCGGAAGGGATGTACCCAAGAGCTTACAAGCACATGATCATGATCCCTGAAAAGAGGTCTTCCTTCTACGAAGCCGCAGTTGGCAGCACGTCCTGTGATCTTTAGCCTGTCACATGCACCGCAATCCCTCATCTGTTTCCTCATAAAATGTGTCCACTGACTGCCAAAATACATACTTTGGCCCCAAAATAGGAATATGGGGGCCTTATCAAAGTAAATATTCTGGAGATCCGTCTTCCAATTACCTTATTGGAGAGGAAAATGAATTCCTGAGTTGAGAAGTTCATCTGCAGTACAACAAATCACACAGAGAAGAAATAAAACAAAACAAGCAATCCGTAGTAGCAAGAAGAGGGTCAAGAGAGAAAGCCAACATTACATACGAGGAAATGCAACGCTCTAGATTTTTTTAATAATCACTTGACTTAATATCTTAATTTTATGAGCAACGTTGGAAAAAAGAAATAACCTGCAATACTTTTCAATTCGCGTAACCACAGGACCAAAAGCAATAAAAAGAAAAACTAAAAATAAATAACCAAATACATAAAATAAAATGCTGTGCTCTGCACTCTGCATGGCCTACGAAAACCTGCCAAAGCCTATGACTTCAGCTTCAATATGAATCTTTTCATTCTAGCATCTCCAATCTAACAACACATTGCAAAACTTTAACATAGTAACACTTTCTCTTTGAAAACGTCTCACGAACCCTCATCGAATAGGGTCTGCACAACTTCATATTGTGACCAGCTATATCTTCATATTACTAGATAAACTAAAAAAAACAAATAAGCACATACCACAGCACCAAAGGTATTTTGTGTTTCCTAGTCATTCATAAAATTATGACTTTCCAAAAACTGCTTCAGTTAAAATTCCCATTTTAACACATGGTGACCTGATTAATGTGCAAAATTCAAACCGGAGTCCAATAATCCAGGCTAGGGAATAACCACGTAGTCTTCAACATTTAACAATCTGATGAAAAGTGTGGAAGGTGGAAGCCTGGAACCAAACCAATACACAAAAATGCTTAAGGGGTTAAAGAGCTCTGAGCAGGGTATGATGACCGGTAATTGTGCTATCATGGAATATCAAATGAAATCAGTAGCAAGCTTCTTGTACTTCAATTGATGGTACAATATTCCTCCAAGCAGTAGTGTCTGAACACTTTCTCAATACCAGAATATTGCACCATGGTTTCATTATCACATTACATACCAGCTTTATGTTGATAATGTCTATTCATATGCAGTGTCTGTGCACAATGGACCATTGCCCCATAATTTAAAGAGGTTAGGGATCCACTTCTTGGTGTTAATTGGGGTTTTCAGACCCTTATTGACCATAATGTTCTCATTAATAAAGAAATTCAGCTCACAGTCCCCTTGGAACTTTTTTTATGAGAAAACACCACAATTTATCAATATATGTAAGTTTTAGTATATTCACAGTCACTCACAAGAGAAAACCAGCAAAAATCTCACCATCTCGGATATCCTATGCAATACTACATGGCAGGCCACCAGCAAGCCAAAAAACTAGCAGTCCAACACGGATAAATTCATATATCAAGCCTTCAAAGTTCTATACTCTGAATACCTGAAAAACCTTCAACCTCTCATATCAGTGTCACACTATCAATCCTACAACTCAGAAGGTAACTAAAACCCACCTCTTCAAGAAGTACCTTATTAACGCTGAATGACCAATCTAGTTCCTCCCTCCTAATTGTGTACACTATCTTGCATAGGGTTAGTCCCCTAAGCTGTAGAGAGCTTGTTTGTTTCCAAGCTAGGCTCACACATTTGAAATATACAAAAACCTATACAAATATATTAAATATGAATTGTCCCTCAAAAATATCCCCTAAAAGAAGATGTTCTATGAGCAATAAGCCACCAAACGAGATTTCCATTATTGTGCCACTGTGCTTTTCAAACCTCCTTCACTTTAATACATTGTGACCAGAATTATTTCTACCACAATCAGTGACTTTACCTGGTTGCCAAAAAGAAAAGAAAAAATCAGGGTCTAAAACCTAACTAGAGAATAAGTCCATTTTGTGGTTTGCATTTAAATAATTAGTTTTAGCATGACATGATTGCTTAGCCTACAGATTTAGTGTACACTGGGGGTGCAAGAAAACGCTCTGCTTTTACAAATTAAAAATACTGAAAAGATAGCCAAGTTATCATTTGTTACTCGGCAACATTCACAAATTGCTTATTAAGATTAGAATGCCACTGTGGTCACCACATTCATTTTCACATACTAAAAGTATTTCCTGACAATTGCTAAAAACCTTACTTAAAACGTATCACAGTGAGGGTGTAATCTTTGTGCCTTTAGACAGCCAGTGATAGGAATTGAGAAAACATAACCTAACATGAGCTTATATAATAGAAAAGATACGAAGGGAAATACTTGTGCTGTAATGCATGTGATTATCAAACGTAGTCTAACACCCTTTTCTTTCAGTGAATAAATGTGTAACTGTCACTGATGAGTCATTCTGTTACAAAAAGAGACTGTGAAGGATGGGTAAAATAATGACCTGTACAATACAATGCCAAAAAAGAAGCATGGTAATGAGTGCCATGTAACAGTAATGAATCATTGTCCGTTCAAGTATACTACAAAGGTTTATTAATCATACGAATTCAAACAGTCTTACACTGGATAGCATCCCAAACAACTAAGAAAATTGCAAGACTGGGTGTTATCCTGTTTCTTTTCAATGCATTAATCTGAAGAGCATTTGCATTTAGATTTAAAGTGATTACATCGGCCTATTACGCTGATCAACCTTAGGTGTGATAAATAATGGTGGAGTTCAATCTCAGCCACTAGAGCATTGTCTAATATGTGGAACGCACACCTACCTCCCATCCTTCAATGTGAGACTGCAACTGCTCCAAAGCTTCCAGCTTTTCCATCTGCCTTTTAGTCTCATTTATGTTGGTACACACAGTCTTCATTGCTAGTAATGCATTCTGAACTGCTTGACTATCCGGGTGCCTGGAGGGCGTTCTCTTTGCCAGTTCCTCAAAAACATGAAAAAATGACATTTAATTACTAAAAAGAAAAAAAGACACGTAATTACCTTTCAATTAACACGATGCCATTGATTTGATTATGCACTTAAGTTTCAAGTGATTTCATTTCCATGGGGGCTACAGACAATGAGTATCCTTAATCCCATGATTACTCACAGGAGATAGATAGCCACAGAAATACAATTGTGTGGTAAATGGTCAAATACCGGAGTCAGTCCTAACAATGCCACTTTAATAGCAACACAAGCAGGAGAAGCTAACGGAATATAACTATTTAATCATGATTGTGTACTGTCAAATTTACAAAGGGGTGCAACTTAACGACAACGGTTATAGGGAAATTTATCACAAAAATAGTTGTGATATAGAAGAACCTCCTCCAAACGCAATATATTTTTTTTTAAAAAGACGTGCTCGTGTCCCCTCGTTATCTTCTCTTCCTATTATTTTTTTTTGCTACATTAGCATTCGGACACTATAGCAGTCATCCTCTTATTAATTTATGCATCAATTGCTCTTACCTTTCTTTTAAGATTTGATGTGTATGTCCTAAAGTTTCAGAAAGGACTACAGAGTCTCCTCTTCCACTCATGCTATGGCCTCCTTACACCAGCCTAGATATTAGGTATCAGCCATATCTGCAAATGTATCAGACTGGCCTCATCATAAATGGGGCCGCACCAGAAATTGTTTTCCTTTAAAATTTATAAAACAGAGAGTGAACTCAAGTATCATAATTTGCAGTGCACCCCGTTGTTGCCCATGGCCCTCAGCTGCATCCAGTTTGAGCTTTGATGTCAGAAAGTGTAATGTTTCATGTCTTCCTCATTTTGTTGCTTGCCCCTTTCCACTCCAAGATAGCAGCAATGTGATGTGAAGCATTTCACCAAAACCTAACTAAATGGTTAATAAAACAACACTATTTTCTCTCCCTGTCTGCTTCTCCTGGTCTAAATTGGCGGGAGCCACCAGCTTTCCTTTCACTCATCTTAAAATAGGTTACTTTAAAGAAAATATATCCGTTTCTAAATGTATTTTGTTCAGCTGTTTTTAAGCTGTTCGACTCTGTACTAACAACCACAGATTAGAATAAGAAACCAAGGATTATCAATTACGACCATTCACCCTGGAAACAACCACGATTAGAAAATGTCCACACTAATAGTGGTTATCGCACAGCCTGATAGTGATTAATGCAGGATTCCAGTCTTCAGAACAGGGTGAAACACATGCTCCCTTAATCAGCATAAAAGGCAAGGCTCAAGGAGGAGTCAGAAAAGGGTAGAATTTTAAGACATTTCTCTATTACAAATAGCACACTCAAAGTGTTTTAAGATAATTTCATATGGTTGAGCTGCAGAGTTGAACTACTGCCCTCTACTATGCCAGGACTCATTGTTTAGACAGGACATTGCAACGTTTATGAGAGGACAGCATGGTAGCTTTCTATATAGTGCAAGGGTGACATAACCCTTTGGTGCTTTGGATGTTCTTTTTCTTTGGGCCGATTAAACATTGTGATCGTTGAACACCATCACCTAGTTCTGGTTGATAAGCACATATTCAATCTATCATACTGTAAAGACACTATGGGGGGTCAATATGAGCCTGGCGGTCACACTTGGCCACCAGACTCGAGGTGGCGGTCGGACTGCCGTCAATGCAGCGGTCCAAGCACCACAATATGAGCACAGCGGTCGTGCGCTTTCAGACCTCCAGCTACGCCAGTATTAGAGATCCCGTCGGTCTGCTGGTTGTGGCAGTCCTCATCCACCAGGGCAGCAATGCAAGCAGAGCTGCCCTGGGGATTAAGACCTCGTTCCCTGCCAGCGATTTCAAGGCTGGCGGTGAACAGATGCAGGGGACTACTGCACTGCCCATGCACCTGGCATGGGCAGTGCAGGGGTCCCCCTGGCCAGCACTCTTGCAATGATCACTGTCTGATTTGCAGATAGTGAACACTGGGAGGGTGCTGACGCACCATGCATCCTACAGTATTGCCGACTGTTCGATTGCGAGACAATGCTGTAGGCTGTTTCCCACTAGGCCCGAGGGCGAAAACTCAGGTTTCGGCCTTCTGACCTAGCGGGTAACTCTTAATGGGTCCGGATGGGAGGTAGCCACTATGGTGGCAACCTCCTCGTCGGAAGTTCGGCGCACAGCCTAACCCTCTGGCAAACTCATAATAATGCCCTATGTGTTTAGATATGTGTTCTTTTCCTGCTTTCTTTGTATATAATTAGGGAGGGGGAAGCAGTGACTGGGACAAAGAGGCTTTGAGCACAAAGGCTATCCACTAGAATCTAAACCTGCATCTTTTGAGAAGCGGGGAAGGGATTTCAAGGGACAATATTCTTGTCCAGCATCAATTTCAAATACAGACCCTGTGAATATGAATTAATTAATTCCTGCAAAGTACTTAAACTGAAACTGTTATGTATTGTTCATAAACTCAGCAATGATGAGATGTTTGTCAGTTTATCATTTATTGTTACATATGTGCACATCTGGAGTATTTAAGCTCGCTACTATCGCTACTACTCAGACATTACTCATTCCTTAGTATGAGAAAGTGACAAGGTAACCATAACCCACTAGTTGTTCCATCTGATTTTTTCCATTTTCCATGATTCTCTTACTTGAACTTCTTCTTGGTTATTTCGAGAACTATACAACTACTATAGCAGTTGATTACTATTTATTAGTCAATTATTTTCCACATCGGGCATATTGAATGTGATCTAATATTGGCTTCTGACTTGTGATATTCAACAAATAAGCACTTATGGTATTGTTAATGCTTGTTGTGGAAAAAAAAAAAAAATTGTTTGGTGCATTTTTGTTGACTTTACCAACCACATCTGACTGTACATAGAGGAGTTAACAGGGGGTCTATATGGATTCAGTAAGCGTGTATGATCCATGGTGACTTTCAGGCATGATAACCCATTTACATTGACCAATTCATGACTTATGTACAACCGTAGGGGTGCTAAATATACTTACTCAACTGTTCCACTACACTGTAAGCATTGTGTCTCTGGGAAAAGAGGCTTAATAGACACTTTGAGATCATATTTAACAAACAATATGTCATGTCTGAGCATCAACTCTCTAGAGACTTCCAGGCTAGTTAGAACTACCAAGGTTACAACTTTGTGAAGAACTCGCTCAAGAATACTGAATCACTAATCTGGACACATGACCTCGATACCAAGATATTTTTGCCTTCATGTCAGTCTGGCATTGATTAACACTACTGCTGCTCCATGAAGGAATATCATTGTGTATGTGATTAACACAAAATGTGATAAAATGATTCTGAAATAGAAAACATGAGTCAGAAAAAGTTCATTTAATACTGGGTTCAACAACATTCAATAGCCATCAGGGATTCTTGGGTAGGCCTTAATGTGTTATTTGCTTGAAAAGGATTAGAAATTGAGTTTTCTATTGGATTTAAAGTTTAAAAAAAGTAACTGAACAATTTGATTAGTAGATGTAGGTCCATAAGGATTTGTTGGAAAATACCCAAAAAGCGAATCCTACTTCACATGTTTCTATGACAATCTGCATTTTACTAGCAAACCAAGTTAATTTAACGTCATGCCAAAAGGCTTAAACGTTTGGCTAAAAGGACTACGACAGTGAACAGTTCTAAATCTCATGATGTACTTTGGTAGACCATAATGTATCAGTTCTTTGTAATAAAGATCGAATGCACTGCATAAACGAGGATCAGTGCCCACTTGAATTACCTCTCAATGTAGTGTCAAATTATGTATCTATCATGATTAAAGGCTAGTATAAGCCAAATTATGCAGCACTTTCAGCATTTAAAGGCAAGTTATGAGGCTAATCCAGTGGCATTATCATCTAGTTGTTCTGTCATGATAACACACTGAATCAAAATGGATTCCAATGCTATGAAGACATATGTTAATGAAACTAAAACACACACTTTCTGCAGATCCTATTCAAATAATGATTTTGGATTGGATGGAAGAACAAGAACACAATTTTATCCACCCTGTACTTTCTGCCTTGAAAAATGAAATAGATTGTGTAAAGTAGATTAAGCTGCATTCAGGAAATAAGCCTAGATTCACACATTTCTTAAGCATCTCAGGTGTGTTCCAAAACTAAACATCAGTTTTAGGTTTATGATGCAAGTGCAGTAAGCCCCATTTAAGTACCTCTTTCCATTAAGAGAAAATCAATACACCAATATAATACTCGTCATACTTATCATACAGATGTAGCACTATGAACTATGAGGATTCTAGACACTTGTAGGAACCTGGGATCTAGTTGAACAAGCAACCCTCACACACACTTTTTTGTCTGGGTTTTGATGCCACTATGCCTCTACTATGGTTTTGTCGATTCTTAGACATAGTATGTGAACCAGGAAGCCATATTAAATACATGTGCTGGACACTGGTCAATACGAGTTCCCCAGCTACACAATAGCTTCACTGAACAAAGGGATGTTTGGTATCACACATCTCATATTAATAAACACTTGCTGAATTCAGTGATGGATTTATTAATACATGTGCCCAGAGGGCACTTTAGAGGTCCCCCTGAAAATGTACCCGACTTTTAGTGTGTTGACTGACTGGTCTAACCCAGCACTGCCACCGTAGACAGATGTCTGACCTCCTGAGGTGAAAGACAACACTCTTGGAGGTCAGGAACATGTAGCCAAAGGAAATCTAAGAGGTGCCCCCGAAAACTTACCAACTACTGGTGTGCTGACTAACTGGTTTCCACCAGCCTGCCACCAACAAATGAGTTTCTGACCCCACTTCCCTCAAGGGTAAGAGCCTTTGCTCTCGGACAGTCAGGAACAAAGCCTGCTCTGGCAAGGATGACCTGCAAATCTGCATTCCAATTTTTACTTGCAGTCTGGACACACCTCTAGGGTGACCAGCCTAAAGTGAGCACACCCTTAGAAATTCCATCTTAGCTGTGGTGGAATTAGGAATTCTGGGAAAGGGTGATGCCCACTCCCCAAAGGAAGTAAGTAGCCCACTGACTACTACCCCTCACTCTCCTTAAATTGAGAATTTAGGAGACCCCCTGATACCAGGACCTCAGATGTCGACGAACACAAACAAAGGATTGGACAGAAGAAGACTGCTGACTAAGGAGCATGACTGACTTGGCGCCACCCTTGCCATCTGCACCTGATCCTCGAGGCCAAACAAACTCATCCTGCCACTGTGAAGACTCCAAGAAACCCAGAGAGATGCAAGTGCTTCAGTAATAGCAAGAATAATCTACCTTAGAGCAGAGGAGCTGCTTCCCTGCATCTACAGGCACCGCTTGTCAAGTCCAGTACTTTGCCCCATTGGCCATCAGGCCCTTCAAGGGTTCAATGAGCCAAGAGAAGGCTGTTGAGAGTCCATGATACAGTTCCACCACTTCAACAAAGTCCCGGGTCTCTAGCTCCTTCGAGGAAATCAGAATCAACAAGGCCACTCAGGAGAGTGGCCCCATTGCCTGTTTCCCCCCTCACCAGGTCACCAAGACCCAAAGCAAGTTCCTGACCACCTCAAAGCACCTCGGCACCTGAGCCCCACAGCCTGAGGCCAAGCGAGTCAACGGTACCCACAGGGTCCTGAGACCCTCTGGAGCTGAGCCCATCCTTGGGTTTGGCCAGACTGGATTTCCAGAACCCGCCTGCAGCCTCTTTCTACAGACCCCCTCCAACTGTGAGTAACTTCAGGACTGGCCCAACGCCAAACACCACCATTGCAACCGAGCCCCACAGCCTGAGGAAAAGTGGACCAACGGTGTCCCGAAGTGCCAGAGGACCTCAGGGGTCGAGACTCCCTTTGGGTTCCCCTGACTGCCATTCCAGTATTAGCTTGCAGCAACTTCCCGACCGGACCGTTTCCCATTAATGTGAATGGAACATCCAATGCTGTAATACCCAGATGCCCCAGAGTCTCCCGAGGAGACCTGTTGGTCTGGCATTGGACCCTGCCCTATAATCACTTTAAGTCCTGAAGAACAGTCCAAATGCAGTACATGTTCCCCCCTAGGACAGCATTACTGCAACCAAAAACTGCAGTGTCAACTTTTTAAAAATGTAAATATTCATAGCTCAAAAAGTACATACCGGATTCTGATGCTCTTGGTATCAAAATATATATAAAAGTCTGTTATTTTTATAAATTGGTGGTGGATAGCTTTATTGAGTATATGTCTCACTTACTGTCTGTGTGTCGCTTATATACTTAGCAGTACCCTCTGGTATGCCTAACTACTCGCCCACACTACCACAAAAGAGAGCATTTGGGGTGTTCATTTGTGCCTCTGTAATTCCTCTGGGGTTTGCCCGGACTCTTTACATAGTGTACCTCTTTTTGGTATGGCAGTTGGGCTGTTTTTTAATTCACTCAAGACAGTCACACAAAGGAAGCTGAGGTGTTTCTGGCATTTCCTGATGGGTCTTCCTGAGCTAGAGTGGAGGGAGGAGCAGACACTTGCACCCAAATACGGCTGTGCCACTCCTCACACAAAACTGTCTCTAACCTATTAAGAGTGTCTGGGGCCAAGGCAGGAAATGCTGGGTCTTGTGCACTACAAAGACTTCTTTTTGAAGGCTGCATACTACAAAGGCTGAAATTGGTATAAGTACTGGACATCTGACCCCACAAAGTTAGAATCCTTCTGGACTGAGAACATTTTGCCAGGAAGAAGAACTGGATGGTGTAGGAGGGACTGCCACTCTGCCTGTTGCTTTGCTGTGCTGGCCTGCTGCTTGCTGCTTCTGTCTTGGTAGTGAAAGGACTGGACTTTGCTTTGTATTGAGCTTGCCTCCTCAGTCTCAGAGACATCAAAGACTTCATATGCCAGCACCTGAGCTCTCTTTCTGAGAGTCCTGACTTGCCAAGTGGTGCCAAATCTAGTCCTTGTGGCCTTGGGAATGAGTTCTGGTGCAACCAAGTATAAACAAGCACATCGACCGTCACCACTGTCCGACTCCGCTCTGCTGCCTGCACCATAGCTATGATTCCCGCTGAATGCAACGCCTGTGACCGACACCGCAGGACCAATGCCACCGCAGAACCAACGCCAGCACTGCACCTCTGAAGTCCCACCATAGCATGAGTCCTGGGTATCATGTCACCACCATCCGTGACACCCGACTTCATTGCTGCACCTGTGGCCCCCTGGAGTGATTGCGACACCATAAAGTCGACTCCTCATGTCTTGACCTGCTAAACTGATCAACCCCGCCGGATTGTAAGGAACCAACGCCTCGCCACTGATGCCGCATCACCTCCCCTACAACTGTAAGGAACTGATGCCTCACCTCCCCAGTAGCAGTAAGAAACCGACGTGGCCCAGGCTTCAGCTTTGCCTCAACTCCCTGCAACTTTTTTGTTCCCTCGTTTTCCAAGGTACTGTGCTTGGGGTTCATGAAAGTCAATGACCATCCCATAATCCCTCGCGAGTAGCATCAGACTGTTGCAAATGACTCCGTTAGACAGCCCCGGTTGCGGATATTGTGATTCTAAGCACTTTACTAAGATCTAATCTTTGAAAATTCATGTGTTTGTTGGATTTTTGTTGCTTTCGTCTTTTTTACTCAGATACATATGGGGTATGTGTGGGTGGGTGTGTGTGTGTGTGTGTGTGTGTGTGTGTGTGTGTGTGTTTTCATGCTAAGCTACCAAGGGGATGAACAGGGGTTATCTTAGCTGTGTGACTTCCTTACCCTGACTAGAGTGAGGATCCCTACTTGGACAAGGTGCAAACCACTACCAACTACAGACCCCATTTCTAACAGTAAGCCATCAGTTTAAGAGAGTGATGAAAAATCACAGTTGCAAAGTGATGCTCCAGTTGCCCTGCCTATAAATGTACTTGTGATTATTACATGCGCTAGGATAGTTCATCTGAACTACAGTTTGAGAATTCTAAAATATTTGGGCACCTAGGTTTTATGGTCAATAAGTGTCAAATCTGTCATATAGCGCTGAACTGGGTTTGGCTCATGTCTGCATCAGATGACTTTGTAAATAATGGCTGCTTTTCCCCCTGAAGCAAACTCCATGGGAATATTGTTTGACCCTCTATTGGAGATCAATGCCACTGATTTCACCCAGGCATCCAGCACAGAGCCAGACACTAAGCAGAACCCGGAAGCTATGTGTTATTCCTATTTGGAGGTTTGAGACCTTGCGGACCTGGTTAAGGGTTGCCATCCTTACCCAACTTCTGGCAGACGTGATTCTGGGACTGTGGTTAGTACCTCAAGAGGGAAGAGAGACCAGGTAGTCTGAGATGCGTACACAAGCTGTGCAGTCGCATGCTGAACAAAGAATAACATGTATGACGCAGAGACTGCTATGGCCACCTGTTCACTGGCCTGCAAAGGCACAGTGTGCGCAAGGGCATCCCAACCTCTCAATCACAGGTTGGTGTCAAGGAAGCTCAGAGAGCAGAATGAGGCCAGCTATGAGACATACATCTGGTTCCAGCTACAAAAAACTTAAAGAGATAGTGCACCTGTATTGTTAATTGCAGTTCGTAGTATAAAAGCACCTTGACAACCCAATTTAGGAAATACCAGATTCATCATGGCACTGGCCTTCAATCCGTTATTAAGTTATTCAAACACTAGCTTTCCTTTCAAACACTTTCCTTTATACATGGCAGAACTGACTTAGACCCAACTGGCATATTTAATTTACTTCTACATCCCTAGGGAAGTGATACTACATGTACATAGGCCCTGTAAATTAATTTTAACTAGTGGGTCTGCAGCACTTATCGTGCCACCCACTTAAGTAGGCCTTTAAACAAGTCTCAGGCTTGTCACTGCATCGTATGTGTGCAGTTTTAAATTGACATGTCAACTGGGCAAAATAAACCTTTTGCCAGATCCACCTTTCCTTTTTAATACGTATAAGTCACTCCTGGGGTAGGCCCTGGACAGCCCAGAGGGCAGGGTGCAGTTTATTTAAAAAGTTGAACATTTACCTTTAAGCTTTACCTGTCCTGGTAGTAAAAACCTTTTAAATCACTGTTTTACTATTGCAAGACCTAGCTCTCCCACAGGATAAAATTGGAGTTACCTTATTACATTGAATAAGCTGTGCTTTCCTAATGGGAACACATAATCAGTTCATCTCCTTGGATTTGTAATTAAAAATCCTCTCTTGTGGAGAAGGTGGATTTTAAATTCCTATTTTGAAAATGCCACTTATAGAAAGTTGACATTTCCCCCGTCTTAGCCATTTAGTGCCTGCATCCTGTGTCTGGGTCACATGCCTCAGTGTAGCTGACAGTAGGACTTTGTGACTTCCTCCTAGTCAGCCATATACAACAGAGGGATGGTTCTGACTGGATGGGCCCTCAATGTCAGGACGGGAGGGCAGAGCTGGACACAGCCCTGATTTCACTTAAATAGGCTCTGTCCTGCCTCCACAGAAAGAGCTGAATACACCCTGTAGTTAGTCTGGAGCCAGAGCAGGGAAGCAGAAAGGCTGTGGACGTCAAACCCTCTAGAAGCTTCTTCCACTTCAGGAAGACCCAGATATAAATATTAGAAACAGATACCAACTCTTCAGTACACTTCTGGACCTTTGGATACTCTACCAGGAAGGAGGACTGCTGTGCTGCTGAAAGAACTGCCACTATGCTGGGGTGCTACTCTGAAGGACTGCTGCACTGATGTGCTGACCTGCTGCCCCCTTGCGAGGGTGGGAAGGGCTGGACCTGCATCACTTGAACCCAGTACCCAGTAACTCCAAGGTCTAGTTTGCTGACCTCCTGTCTACAGCATAAGGACAAAAGGCTCAAACAACCTTGACCTCAGCACCTGGACTATGCCACCTGTGAATTCTACCCTGCCAAGTGGTGGCACTCCAGTCCCAGCCCCTTGTAGGTGGCCTGAAGGTTCTCTGCAAGCCTGTCAACCCAGCAGAACCAGCGCATCTCCTCAGCTGGGTGGTAAAATTCGGAGCAGAACCAATGCATTGCATCTGCTGCAAAGGCTTCCTCAAAGCGGAGACTCCGCTTTGATCACACAACCTGCATCAGAACCGCAGCCTTGTGAAGCTTTCTTGACGCAGGTCCTTGCACCACAATTTTCTCGGCGACTGCAGCCTCAATGACGATGCAGGTTCTCAAATCACAGCCTAGAAACTCTTTAGAACCGACATATCACCTCAGCTGCACGACGCATCCCTAATGCGGAACCTCACAATGTTCTGAAACAAGGTACTCTTGTTCAGCACACCTAACTAGGTCCCTACTCACACTTCATCATGGTTGGCCTGAACTTGTGATTTTGTCCCGATCTGGCGTGACCACAAATCCACAATAGGCACTTTGTGCTATTTAGTACTATTTTCCCTGAAATCTTTCAGACTGCACAACTCTGGTTCTACTGGTTGGATTCTTGTCATTTTAGTCCTGTTTTATTCATTTAAATCTACTCTATTTTTCTGGTGTGTTTTCACTGAGAATGTCAACTAATGGACTAAAAACGTTTTCTACAGCTAATGACATGCTTACCATTGGTGTCTTGCCTTACTTAGTGCTGGACACTTGCAGGCAGGCATGCATCTGGAGCTTTGGCTGTTGCAGATTCCCTAAAAGCTGCTCTCCACCCTGGTCCAATGTACGCGGCACCACAGGCAGGAATAGAATTTTCTGCTATGAAGACAGCAGAGGTCCCAGCAGAAAACATGTTTCTGATCGTTCTTTTTCTTGTATGACTTACTTAATGGCCAACACAGCGTGTCTGGGCTCTGTGTATCAAGGATGGAGCAAATCGCTACTTTTGATTTCCTTGTAGGCACAAACATGCCGTTTTATAGTTGCCAGGTTCCTTCTCCTGTGGGTGCCATATTGCTGAGGGCTCAGGCCCTCTTTTCAGTGATTTTATGATTTCCACTTTCTCCTATTTTGCCCTAAAGATTATTTACCTGTACTGCTCTCTCCGCTGGGGAGCCTGGGGTCAGAGTAAGGGGTTGCTGGACCCCTGTTTGTTTTTATTTTTCACCTACTCATTTTTGACATCCTTGCGCTGCAAAGAGCCTGACTCAGGACGTGCCCCGTACACACCCCTCTATGATGAGCTACTTAATGATGAACACAGTGCGTCCATGCAGCAGGTGCACTGCTGGTGGGGCGGAGGCATGCCAAAGGCAAGTCTGAATGTGCCTATCTGTGCCTGGACCACAGCCAGCACCCATTCCCCTCAGTTTGGCTTCTCAGGTCCAGACTCGTAAGTCATATTCCAGAGAGGAGTTGCTTGCTCTCAAACACTTTGGACTGCCCCATGTTGAATCCTATATTTGCAATAAATTCCTCCCATACGCTCTGCCAGCTACATAAAGGTAAGTTCATTAAAAGGAACGTACAAGCTGATGTCAGACCTGACAATTAGGCACAAAATACTTTAGGTAATGACATGACCCCCAAAAGCTCAAAAACGTCTGCCCTCTCAATTAACTCAAGGTCCTTGGTCAAGTCCCATTTTGAGTTTGCAGATTTCTTTGGCTCACACCAGTTCGACTCAGCCTTCGTTACAGAAACCTGGGCAGACCATACATCAGGCCTAAACATGGTGACAGCTCTACCTTCTTGGTTACGCTATCTATGATTAGATAGAAGATGTAAAAAAGGGTGGAGGACTAGACGCCATATATAAAGGTACTTTTGCAGCTATTTTTTCGCCACCCTCATCTAACACAGATCTAGCTAAAAATCAGTCTCCTTTTAAACTGATTTCACGGTGCTAGGTGATTTTAATTTACATTTAGAAAATACTCTAGATAAAGATACAGAACCTTTGGTAGACACACTGTCATGTCTTGGCCTCTCTTAGATAGTGGCTGATCCCTTGACGGGATATTCACCAACAATCCCTGTATCATTAGTTCGTCCACCCTTACATTAACTTTGGCTGCTCACAGGGCCATAATTTATTAAATTATGATTCCTTCCAAAGACCCACACACTAAATCTTTTTGCAACTCACGTTTCTCTTGCATGGCACAAAATTCAGGCCTCTGAATTTAATTCTCTACAAGAAACTGCACTACCAGTTTTTACCAGTGATTTAGATCAGCTGTCTTTGAATTACTCTGCCTGGCTAAAATTAGCAGTCCACACGCTTGCACTCCCTAAAACCAGATCGGCGATAGAAGTAAACCATCAGCACCCTGGTTTAATGAGAACCTACGAGCCCTTACACTAGGCTGTTGAAGGCAGGAATGAATAAGGAGGAAGGACTATACCATCTTAGAAAAAGAAAACTACAAACATAAAACATAATATTGCAGAGTACAAGAACCAGTCCTTGAAACTAAAAACAATCCAGAACAGCAAGCAAACTGAATTGTCCAAACACCAAAAATTCCACCAAATAACTTTTTTAAGACTGTAACCAAGCTTAGTTCTAAACCCACTAGTAAGTCGGCAGAATGTAGTCAGGTTTTCTGCAACTCCCTTGGCAACTTCTTTCTCAAGAAAGCTGAGGACATATGTAACAAGCTCTCCACAAGCAATTCTAATAGTCCTCTTATTAAAAGCATTACATCGAAAGTCCCAGCGGAACAGCGTTTAAAGGAATTTGCACATCTCACTACAGATCATGTAAAACAGGCCATTATTACCACCACATCAGGTTCTCCTCTCGATCCCTGCCCGCCTGAGGTTGTTCAATTGGCACCAGTCACTGTCCAATTTCTTTACCTCTATTTTTGATCTTATGTGTAGTTCAGGCTCGTTCCCTAAGCCCTGGAAATCAGCTTCCATTCCCCTTTTACTTGAAAAAGTGAACCATAATCCTTTAGATCCTAATAACTATCAGCCCATTTCCCATCTTCCCTTTTCAGCTAAAATTGTGGAGAGGGCATGAACCAACAACTTGCATCTTTCATCAAAAGTAACAACTTACTGGGTCATACCCAGTTTGGCTTCAGAACTGGCCACAGTACTGAAATGGCGCTAAATGTGGCCACCGAAGAGATCAGATCAACTTTAGATAAGGGCAATAGAGCAGCCCTCACCTTACTTAATCTGTCTGCGGCCTTCAACATGGTCAATCATGACCTTCTGGTTGACCGGTTACACAATCTTGGGATCAAAGGTACAGCTCCGTCTTTGCTTTGCTACTTTCTCTCAGAGTGTGTTCAAAACTGTGTTTCAGCTATGATTCGTTCTCCCTGCCTTGTGGAGTTCCTCAGGGTTCTTCACTGAGCCCAACCCTTTTTAACCTTTATGTTACTACCTTCTCTAGTTTAAGTCCGTTTGGTTTTCATTGGTATCCTATGCTGATGACACTTAGCATTGTTTCACTCTATAACAACAATCATAACTCGGGGGTGGCTTTCCAGAACTGCATGTCTCCAATCAGCAATTGGATGAAGGACAACTGTTTAAAGTTGAACTCTTCAAAGACGGAGGTTTTTCTATTACTGAACAATGTTTCTTTCTAGTCTTCCTCCTGGTGGCCGAAAGATCTTGGTGCTCTTCCCACTCCCACAAAGAAGGTAAAAAATCTTGGCATCATAATGGATGAGAAACTTACCTTTAGAAACCAAGTGAACGCGATTATCTCTTCTTCCTTTCATATGTTTAAAATCATTGAGAAAATAGTTCATTTTATACCTTTCGACTTAAGGAGGACAGTTCTCACTGAGCTAATTTTGGCCAAATTAGATTACTGTAATGGCCTATATCAGAATTTGCAAAAACAATCCCACGGTATAAATTGCAAATCTTGCAAAATTCTGCAGCCTAGATGCAATTTTATATTGCTAGATCCCAATCTGCTGCCTTGGTCCTTAATAAATGCCACTGACTTCCTGTTAAGCCACGCATCACTTTAAGGTGTTATGCATTGCATTCAGGGCCCTGCACGGCTTCTGCCCTGCCTATCTGCGGGAAAGATTCAAGTGGTATTCTTTCAACAGAACTCTTCGCTCTTGCTCTGCCAACAAGCGCCTTTTAAGCACTCCTTCTTGGGAGGTATAAGCTTTGTTAGGTGGACAGCTCTAAAGTGGGGCAGCCTCCATGTGAAACTAAAATCTGCTACTTCACTATTGGCATTTAGAAAAATGCTAAAAACTTGGTTATTCAGCATCTAGTTTAGTTCGGTTCAAGCATATTTTAGCTTAATTCACATCCTTGTTCACTTACAGCCCTAAGACGCCTCCGGGCAATCGAGCGCTTTTGAAGTTTTATATTCATCATTATGACACCATAAGCATTTTAATACAAAACAACGGCGCCTAGACATATGAATGCAACTGCATTACCACCAAATGGTTATTTATTCCAAACAATAATCATGAAAATGTTGCTTTATAAAAAATATGGTATAACAAGGACGTGGGTTTGAGTGAAAAAATGTGCTTTGTGCTCTTCCATCACGCACCCTTACCTATATTGTTGATTAACCAAGAACAGGCCATGCTATTCTTGTTTTTAGATATACACTTTGATAACCATTGTCACATATGTGTATGACCGAAGTCAGAGCATCAAGCATGTTTTTCCCAATCACACCCACTGCAACGTTATACAATGTTTTTATGAAGAAATAACTTGGCAACAAGTATCAAGGAGATTGACTAGCCCCCAAAATGTAGTGGTTTTACTACCTCCCATATTTACAGTTTCTTGACAGCAATGCACTCCTAATATTGAGGACAGGACATCTCACACTTTTTGGAGAATGTCCTCACCCACCCAAATCTAGAAAAGGCCTTTGTCTTATTCCACCTGCTGAGTCATCGCTGACCTCAAGATATGGGTTAACATAAGTGCTCATGATGAGGAGAGGTGTTCAACACAAGAAGCTGATGCCTACTGGTGCTTTAAAGGGTTCCACCATGCTCTACATCCATCTGCATTTACCCTGCTCTTGGATGGGGAACAAGAAGATTGTGCCAATGGGAATATGTCTGTTTTCTCTTTCATGCTGGATGGCACTGGGCCCGACAACAATAACCAAGGAAATAGCAACAGGTGGTTATAAACTTTTACTGACTTCACTCAAGCAGAGTCTGAATTGAAGTAGCAAAGAAAAACAAAAGTCTTCCAATACCATGTTCCAGATGGACCACAATCCTATACTATGCAGTATTTCAACACTTTAATCAACAAGTTCACTAAGTGAAAGAATATCATATCATACCTAAACAACTGGAAGGAACATGTCACAAGAACCCCGATACTGTCTCTGCAGAAGTGTCTGACGCACCAATCACCCTCAAATAAAATATTTCACCACGTCCCTCATCTAGTCCAGTGTATTAGAAGACTCACCACACACCATTCAATCAGCAGCGTACCATTAAGTTCTCCTTTTAGACAGTCCCCTCATAACAGCAGTAGCTGAAATTACACACACCACGAATGAAGCAGCCTGAAGTAAAGGATGGGATTATACAACTCTTTTGATAAAAACCAGAGGAGACTTAACACATCAACCACCTAGCGCACTGTAGGAACCATTGTTAGGTTATACATCACGCAGCAGCCCTCAGCATAGACTTCCAACATATCAGCCAAGCAGTGTCCTGCAGCAATAGGTATTATGGTTTGCCGCAAGTATAAATAGTGGCAAAGGCCGTCAACAACAAAGCTCGCCAAAATGGCCTCTTCTACTACAATGTAATTTACTTAGCTCAGTTGTACAATTACATTTACAAAATCAATTAACCTCTGTTTCCTATAATAGACTACAAGTCCACAGAACTGCTTTTCAAGAGGTGTAAAATAACCTACAATTAATTGTGAGTTCTTAAAATGTATTACATACTATTACAAGCAGACATGTAGCTTCCTGGTATTTCACAGGAGATGAAACCTTGCCTAAATCAGACCACATCCTCAATGTATTTTGTTCATTTATTCATTATTTCTTATTTAGCACGCTTAACTCTGAGGTATGAGTCTGCTGTTCATGGAGTAGGGCAAGGCATGCTTCAAGTTACATTGAACTGGATGGAAGAGAAACGATTTAACAAATGAAAAGATGCTTCCAGGTAAAGTTCAGTTAGGCTGGCTCTAGAATGGGTCATGGGGCGAGAAGGGAGGGGGAAAGCACCGAAGCTGGGAGTAGAACAAGGATGCAGCCATGGTGAAGTAGTAAGAATCACGAATTGAAAATAAGGTTTTGAGAGTACAGTGAAAGGGCAAGGCGTGAGTAAAGAAGCAGTCTAAAGTTAATGGAGGTAGAAGAAAAGATGAAAGAGGAAGAAATGTAAAAGCAATGGTGATTCACATGGGGGAAAGGTCGTAAGAGATCCTGTCCTGTTTTGGATAAGGATAATTGGTTTCAAATCAAATCAAATCATTAACATTTATAAAGCGCGCTACTCACCCGTGCGGGTCTCAAGGCGCTAGGGGAAAGAGGGGGTTACTGCTGCTCGAAAAGCCAGGTCTTTAGGAGTCTCCGGAAAGCGGAGTGGTCCTGGGTGGTCCTGAGGCTGGTGGGGAGGGAGTTCCAGGTCCTGGCGCCAGGAAGGAGAAAGATCTCCCACCCGCCGTGGAGCGGCGGATGCGAGGGACGGAAGTGAGTGCTAGGCCAGAGGAACGGAGGAGGCGGGTGGGGACGTAGAAGCTGAGGCATCGGTTGAGGTATTCCGGTCCCTTGTCGTGGAGGGCTTTGTGTGCGTGGGTGAGAAGTCGAAAGGTGATCCTTTTGCTGACTGGGGGCCAATGCAGGTGTCTCAGGTGTGCGGAGATGTGGCTGTTGCGGGGTACGTCGAGGATGAGGCGGGCCGAAGCGTTTTGAATGCGTTGCAGGCGATTTTGGAGTTTGGCTGTGGTTCCAGCGTAGAGGGTGTTGCCGTAGTCCAGGCGGCTCGTGACGAGGGCGTGGGTCACGGTTTTTCTAGTGTCGGCAGGGATCCAGCGGAAGATCTTGCGGAGCATGCGGAGGGTGAGGAAGCAGGCGGAGGACACGGCGTTGACTTGCTTGGTCATGGTGAGAAGAGGGTCCAAGATGAAGCCGAGGTTGCGGGCGTGGTCTGCGGGGGCCAGTGCGGTGCCGAGGGCCGTGGGCCACCAGGAGTCGTCCCAGGCGGACGGGGTGTTGCCGAGGATGAGGACTTCAGTTTTTTCAGAGTTCAGCTTTAGGCGGCTGAGCCTCATCCAATCTGCGACGTCCTTCATACCCTCTTGTAGGTTGGTCTTGGCGCTGGCGGGGTCCTTAGTGAGGGAGAGTATAAGTTGGGTGTCGTAGGCGTAGGAGGTGATGATGATGTCGTGCTTGCGTACGATGTTGGCGAGGGGGCTCATGTAGACATTGAAGAGTGTCGGGCTGAGTGATGAGCCTTGGGGTACGCCGCAGATGATCTCGGTGGGTACTGAGCGAAACGGAGGGAGGTAAACTCTTTGGGAACGGTTTGAGAGGAAGGAGGCGATCCAGTCCAGGGCCTGGCCTTGGATCCCGGTGGAGCAGAGGCGGGTGATTAGGGTGCGGTGACAGACGGTGTCGAAGGTAGCCGAAAGGTCGAGGAGAATGAGGGTGACTGTTTCACCGTTGTCCATCAGGGTTCTGATGTCGTCTGTGACTGAGATGAGGGCGGGTTCCGTGCTGTGGTTGGTTCGGAATCCGGTTTGTGAAGAGTCGAGCAGGTTGTTGTATTCCAGGAAGGTGGTCAGCTGTTTGTTGACGGTCTTCTCTATTACCATGGCTGGGAAAGGCAGGAGAGAGATGGGGCGGAAGTTTTTCAGGTCGCTCGGGTCAGCCGTAGGTTTCTTTAGTAGGGCGTTGACTTCGGCGTGTTTCCAGCATTCGGGGAAGGTAGCAGAAGAAAAAGAAGAGTTGATGACGGCCTGGAGGTGCGGGGCGATGATGTCGTCAGCTTTGTTAAAGATGAAGTGAGGGCAGGGGTCCGAAGGGGCGCCGGAGTGGATAGAGTTCATGGTGGATTTGGTTTCTTCAGTGTTGATGTGGGTCCAGTTGTTGAGGGTGATGGTCGGGGGTGCGGGTTCGGTGGTGTTTGGTTGGGTCTGGTGTCCGAAGCTGTCGTGGAGGTCGCTGATCTTGCGGTGGAAGTAGGTGGCGAGGGATTCGCACAAATCCTGTGAGGGCGTGACGGCGTTGGGGTTGGAGAACTCCTTGACGATGCTGAAGAGTTCTCTGCTGTTGTGGTTGTTTTTGTCCAGTCTGTCGGTGAAAAAGTTCCTTTTAGCAGCGCGGATCAGGTGGTGGTGTTCGCGGGTAGCGTTCTTGAGGGCGGTCATGTTGTCAGCGGTGTGGTCCTTGCGCCAGGCCTTCTCGAGAGCGCGACAAGTTTTCTTTGATTCTTTGAGGGTGTCAGAGAACCAGAGAGGTTTTTTGGTGTTGGTCTGTCGATGCGTGCGTTTGAGGGGAGCAAGGTTGTCTGCGCAGTTGGAGATCCAGTTTGTGAGGCTGAGGGCTGCGTCGTTGAGGTCGGTGGTGAGGGTGGGTTGGTTGGCGGCGAGTGCGGAGAAGAGTTGCTCTTCGGGGATCTTGTTCCACTGTCGACGAGGGATGGGTTGAGTGCGGTGGTGGCGGGTCTCGCGTCGGAATGTGAAGTGGACACAGCTGTGGTCGGTCCAGTGTAGAGCGGAGGTGTGGCTGAAGAAGATGTGTTTGCTGGCGGAGAAGATAGGGTCGAGCGTGTGTCCGGCGATGTGGGTGGCGGTGTTCACCAGTTGTTTGAGGCCGAGGTTGGCGAGGTTGTCGAGCAGGGTGGTGGTGTTGGGGTCGTTGTTTTGTTCCAGATGAAAGTTGAGGTCGCCTAGGAGGATGTAGTCCGGTGAGGCGAGGGCGTGCGGGGAGATGAAGTCGGCGATGGCGTCGCTGAATGGGGCGTGCGGTCCGGGAGGACATAGATGAGGGATCCTCTGAGGGTGGTCCTCGGGTCGGTGCGAATCTGAAAATGCAGGTGTTCAGCGACGAGAGGGGTGTCTTCGGTGGAGGTGGTGACGCTGATGGAGTCTTTGAAGACGATGGCGATACCTCCTCCTACTTGGTTGGTGCGGTCTTTTCTGGAGATCTTGTAGCCTTCGGGGATGGCAGTGGCGATGTCTGGAGCAGAGGAGGCGTTCATCCAGGTCTCCGTGATGAAGGCGACGTCCGGGGCTGTGGAGTCCAGGAGGTCCCAGAGTTCAACGGCGTGCTTGTGGACGGAACGAGCGTTGACCAGGATGCACTTGAGGTGGTTGATGGCGCGTGGGCTTGTGGTTGTGGTAGTTGCGTGGTGGAAGATGCGTTTGCAGGAGTTGCAGGCGAAGGGTCCATGGGTGCGTTTGGGGTGAGCTTGGAAGCAGGTGTTGGAGCGTCCTGGGTTGAGGGCGTGGAGGGTGGTGGGGTAGTAGCGGATCAGCGGGTCTTGGGAGAGCTGGGGACCAGGGGTCGTGGCGCTGGGCGCGGGCCAGGCGCGGACGGGCGCAGACGGGCGCGCAGCGGCCGCCATATGAGGTAGGAGGGGTCAGCTGGGGGGTGGGGGCGTGCAGGAGGTCGCGGCGGGAAAGTGCGAGAGAGGGGGGACAGGTAGAGTGAGAAGAGCTGGGGGAGGGGGGTTTAAGGGTGGAGGGGGGTGAGTGTTAGGAGGTTTAGGAGATTAGGGAGAAAGATAGGAGTAGGGTTGTGAAGATAGGGGAGGGGGGTTGTAGAGGTGGGTGAGGGTGAGAGGTAGAGTGAGAGGATAGGAAGATAGGTAATAGAGGTGGTGGCGGGAAGGGGGGAGAGATAGAGAAATAGATAGAGAAAATCGATAGATAGCGAAATAGATAGATAGAGAAATAGATAGATAGAGAGATAGGTAGATAGATAGGAGGAGGTGGAGAGTGAGGGAGTTAGATAGTGGGATAGAGAGATAGAGAGATAGGTAGATAGGAGGAGTGAGGGAGGTAGATAGCGAACGGGTTCAATAGGGGTGATAGAGAGGGGGGAGGTGAGTGAGGGAGGGGGATGAGGCAGGAGCAGGAGGGCAGGCGCGGGGAGAAGAAGACGGAGGAGGCAGAAGAGCCGAAGGCAGAAGACAGCAGAGCAGAAGAACAGAAGAACAGAAGAACGGAAGAACGGAAGAACGGAAGAACGGAAGAACGGAAGACCGGAAGACCGGAAGAAAGGAAGACCGGAAGAACAGGAGACCAGAAGAACACAGAAGAACACAGAAGAAGATACAGAAAACGAAGGACAGAAGGCAGAAGACCACAGAAGAAGATGAGGAAGAAGAGAAGAAGAGAGAAGACGGGGAAAAGAAGAGTACAGAAGAAGACTACAGACGAGAAGCGAGGAGGAAGAACAGAGAAGAAGAAAAGAAGAAAAGAAGCAGGAGAGAGGGTGAGTAGCGCGGGGCAGAGCGAGGGGCTGGGAGGTGGGGGGTACTTACTGTGAGGTGGGTCTCAGGAACTCAGGAACCTGGAGGAGCTGGAGGAGCGGCAGGGGGAGCGACCTACCCTTGGGTCAAGGGTCGCTACCACTGTCGCGCAGCGGCCGCCATATGAGGTAGGGGGGGGGGGGAGGGGTCAGCTGGGGGCGAATGGGAGCTGGGGTGCGGGGCGTGCAGGAGGTCGCAGCGGGAAAGCGCGAGGGAGGGGGGACAGGTAGAGTGAGAAGAGCTGGGGGAGGGGGGTTTAAGGGTGGAGGGGGGTGGGGGGTGAGTGTTAGAAGGTTTAGGAGATTAGGGAGAAAGATAGGAGTAGGGTTGTGAAGATAGGGGAGGGGGGTTGTAGAGGTGGGTGAGGGTGAGAGGATAGGAAGATAGGTAATAGAGGGAAGGGGGGAGAGATAGAGAAATAGATAGAGAAAATCGATAGAGAAATAGATAGATGGAGAAATAGATAGATAGAGAGATAGGTAGGTAGATAGGAGGAGGTGGAGAGTGAGGGAGTAAGATAGTGGGATAGAGAGATAGGTAGATAGGAGGAGTGAGGGAGGTAGATAGCGAACGGGTTAGATAGGGGCGATAGAGAGGGGGGAGGCGAGTGAGGGAGGGGGATGAGGCAGGAGCAGGAGGGCAGGCGCGGGGAGAAGAAGACGGAGGAGGCAGAAGAGCCGAAGGCAGAAGACCGGAAGAGCGGAAGAACGGAAGAGCGGAAGAGCGGAAGAGCGGAAGAACGGAAGAGCGGAAGAGCGGAAGAACAGAAGAGCGGAAGAACAGAAGAGCGGAAGAACAGAAGAGCGGAAGAACAGAAGAGCGGAAGAACAGAAGAGCGGAAGAACAGAAGAGCGGAAGAACAGAAGAGCGGAAGAACAGAAGAGCGGAAGAACAGAAGAGCGGAAGAACAGAAGAGCGGAAGAACAGAAGAGCGGAAGACCGGAAGAACAGGAGACCAGAAGAACAGGAGACCAGAAGAACAGGAGACCAGAAGAACAGGAGACCAGAAAAACAGGAGACCAGAAGAACACAGAAGAACACAGAAGAAGATACAGAAAACGAAGAACAGAAGGCAGAAGACCACAGAAGAAGATGAGGAAGAAGAGAAGAAGAGAGAAGACCGGGAAAAGAAGAGTACAGAAGAAGATTACAGACGAGGAGCGAGGAGGAAGAACAGAGAAGAAGAAAAGAAGCAGGAGCAGGAGAGAGGGTGAGTAGCGCGGGGCAGAGCGAGGGGCTGGGAGGTGGGGGGTACTTACTGTGAGGTGGGTCTCAGGAACTCAGGAACCTGGAGGAGCTGGAGGAGCTGCAGCGGCAGGGGGAGCGACCTACCCTTGGGTCAAGGGTCGCTACCACTGTCGCGCAGCGGCCGCCATATGAGGTAGGAGGGGGGGAGGGGTCAGCTGGGGGTGAATGGGAGCTGGGGGGCGGGGCGTGCAGGAGGTCGCAGCGGGAAAGCGCGAGGGAGGGGGGACAGGTAGAGTGAGAAGAGCTGGGGGAGGGGGGTTTAAGGGTGGAGGGGGGTGAGTGTTAGAAGGTTTAGGAGATTAGGGAGAAAGATAGGAGTAGGGTTGTGAAGATAGGGGAGGGGGGGTTGTAGAGGTGGGTGAGGGTGAGAGGTAGAGTGAGAGGATAGGAAGATAGGTAATAGAGGGGGTGGCGGGAAGGGGGGGAGAGATAGAGAAATAGATAGTGAAAATCAATAGATAGAGAAATAGATAGAGAAATAGATAGATAGAGAGATAGATAGGATAGATAGGTAGATAGGAGGAGGTGGAGAGTGAGGGAGTTAGATAGAGAGATAGATAGATAGGTAGATAGGAGGAGTGAGGAAGGTAGATAGCGAACGGGTTAGATAGGGGTGATAGAGAGGGGGGAGGCGAGTGAGGGAGGGGGATGAGGCAGGAGGGCAGGCGCGGGGAGAAGAAGACGGAGGAGGCAGAAGAGCCAAAGGCAGAAGATAGAAGACAGAAGAGCAGAAGACCAGAAGAACGGAAGAACGGAAGAACGGAAGAACGGAAGAACGGAAGAACAGAAGAACAGAAGAACAGAAGAACAGAAGAACAGAAGAACAGAAGAACAGAAGAACAGAAGACCGGAAGAACAGAAGACAGGAAGACCAGAAGAACACAGAAGAACACAGAAGAACACAGAAGAACACAGAAGAACACAGAAGAACACAGAAGAAGATACAGAAAACGAAGAACAGAAGGCAGAAGACCACAGAAGAAGATGAGGAAGAAGAGAAGAAGAGAGAAGACGGGGAAAAGAAGAGTACAGAAGAAGATTACAGACGAGGAGCGAGGAGGAAGAACAAAGAAGAAAAGAAGAAAAGAAGCAGGAGCAGGAGAGAGGGTGAGTAGCGCGGGGCAGAGCGAGGATCTGGGAGGTGGGGGGTACTTACTGTGAGGTGGGTCTCAGGAACTCAGGAACCTAGAGGAGCTGGAGGAGCTGCAGCGGCAGGGGGAGCGACCTACCCTGGTCGCTGGTTTCAACAATTAAAGGTTTTGTTTTTGTTTTTCAACATAACATGAACTGGGATTCAGACTGTCAAAGTTTCGTCACCAGTGGGGAACAAATTGGTAGGCTAGCTCCTGAAAAACAATTCTGTTGACAATGAGCAGCCCTTTGCCAGATCTTTCATAAATAATCATAGACAAGTACGATTGCTCAGGCATTTTTATTCTTGTTGTAAAACAAAACAACAGACAATAACAAAAATGTCAGCAAAACCCAAAGGGAATTAGAAAAATATAAAGAAAATGAATGTAAAAAAAATGGAATCAGAGTGTAGAATCAATAACCATTTGCAATTTTCTAATATCGGGTGTGAGGAGATGGTACGAGCTTCTCTTTGAATGAGGTCCCCGGCACTTATGTTTTTTTTTTTAACAAATTAGGCACTTGGTGTTGCAAAGCGCGTAAAAACATGTTCCCGCTGCAAAACCCTAGTGAAGCCTGCTTCACTAACAAGTATCATAGGCAGATTGGCGCACCAATAAACATTTATGGAACTAAATGGGACCCCCTGCACGGCAGGCACTGCACTGCACTGCACTGCAGGGGCCTATAATCCCGCGGCACCATGTTACCCAAACACACTGTGCGAGCACGCCTTCGTAATTCTGAGAACTGAAAATAAGACTTCAAAGAAAAAGTGTGGGCACGTGGTCGAAGGGAGTGTCGAGCAAAAGAAATGCAGGGTCGAGTTAGGTTGGGCTAGACCTCAATCGCATGCTTCCTGAAAAAACACATGTAGGAAAAAATAAACAGAACGAATAAATGTTTTAGTTACAAAATGCAAAAACTAAACGTACCATACACAAAGCAAGCTGTAGAGTTATTCAGCAGAATGATACAGGCGCCATGTTTGGTCAATTAGTGCGCGCGGCAGTCTCATCTTCAGTAGGTTAAGTGAAAGACACTACAGTCCAGTCATGTTTACCGAGAAAATTAAAACAAGGCTCACAAGCCACCGTGTGTTTTTTTCAAGTCATCTGAATAATATTGGAGTTTCAAAGCATACTAGTGCATTTTATTTTCCATCAAACACAGCTGTGGCCAGTAAAGAAATCCAGATCTGCATGCAAACAGGAAACCTAAACACAAGGAATGTGTTTGGTAGGGTGCCGAACCAACCACTTCGTTGAATTTATGTTTGCTGTGAATTAATTATGTGACTCGAATTCATGACGGAAATTCTGCCGTCTGCGTGGCCTGTTCTGGTGGTGCTTGTGAGCTGTAGAAAGGGGGTTGGATATACATTGCTTAAGTACACATCAGAGCCAGGGTTGGTGGGCCAGTACTTTACTATGCCAGTACTTTTGTTTTTCAATTCTTCATCCTTAATCTAGTTTTTCAATCATCAGATTTGTGTTTTTCAGCTGTGACTTTTGGTAACAGTAATCCAAGGTCAACAGTGCCTTTCCTTTGCAACAATGAGATTGGTGTTTTCACGTGATGTGCATTCAACCTTATCAGTACTTACAACACCTAGAGAAACCATTTGCCTGCAAGGAAGTATCCAAGATGTTGTATTACAATTTATACAAGAAGGATGAGGCATGTCTGCACTTACACAGGGCGCTTTTCCAGGTCCCTACAATCCCACCACGATAATCATGCCAGTACTTAATGGGGCCAAACCAACATGAAGTTTGTGAAGTGTGGTCTTGGCTGGCAGCACTGTTATTGTGTGAAAGGAAGTGGTGGAGGTAAGTAACGACAGGGGAAGACCAGAAATAAGAGCAAATTCTGCCTCCCTGCTTCCCTGCAGATGTCCCATGATGAAACCCACAGACATGCTTTCAAGGAAGAGGAGAAGTTGAGCTGAACTGAGGCTGGCAAAGCATCCATGTACGGTCTTCTTGCTGTCCTGATCTGCTCTCCCAGAGTGCAACATGAGAACCCGAGGGCAAGTTAAGGGAAAATCCATTGAGACATCCTTTGGCGAACCATGGCACTGATCCACCACTAGGTTCCTCTGGTCCATGATGCCATCTAGCAACTATGGGAAAGATTATACTAGAAGATGGCTTAAGGCAGGTGACACTGATTCACCCTGGTAGATGACAGTCTCTCCTCTGACGTTGACTTGTCGCTTTTGCTTGATCACAAACAAGGATAATAGTATAAATTGAACAGAATTTATTGGAAGAATGGCCAGCGGGGACACTGGCTGCGATGGGCTATTAAGTGTTTACTTGCTCGCAAGGTGATAAGCCCTTGTTGCCTGCAGTGACTGTCCTAAGTGGTGTACGTCATTGAGAGGCGGCCACCCTACCATCTCTCAATCTTTGTTGTGCAACCTTTCTCCTTGTAGGGAGGTCGGCAGAGAACCAACAGAGTCAGTGTGTGCTAAATGTAAGCCATTTCTAATTGTCAATGTTACAAAAACAATTTCGAAATGATCTTAGAATTCCTTCTTTGCCACCACCCTAGTAGCTTCTCACAAAGTGTTGACTCTCTCAGGTGCCAACCCTTAGATCAGAAACATAACCTGAGCATGGTTTTCACTAAGGGAGATCTTCTAACCAGTTTTAAAAATGAGCTTGAACAGACCTAGGGGAGGATATGACAAAAGGTCTAAAAGACCCAAGTAATCGTTTGTTTCCAAATTGGAAAACTTGAAAAGAGCTCAATATTCCCTCAAGGACAGAATGAGAGAAACAAAAAATAATGTGGAGCTGCAAAGCTCTGCCAAGCTGAATTTTTAACGCCTAACTTCTACGTAAGTAGCCCTTCAGAGATGCAAGGATCTTAACAATTGTTCCAGCCAGAAGAACATCATGAACTTGAAACTTTTGTGGGGGTATTCTCTTCCATTTTTGGAGATAATCACTCTGAGGCGAAGTTAGACAAGGTTCACAGAGTGGGCCCAAACTCCAATCCCCTGATGACCAAAAAAACAGTAAACACTTTAGCAAAGTTCCACTCCTACTCAGTTCAGTTTTTTGTTCCAGTTTAAAAATACGTTTATTAAGATATTTGACCATAAAATTACAAATTACACACGCAATAATACATAGTACACTCATTAAGCATAAGAAACACAACACTAAAAAAAAAATATATTTACAAAACTGAAATTCTTGAGATATGCCACAATTCATTATCTAAACATTATAAGACTCTTTTGATAGATACTAAGAACCAAGCAACTTTAATCAGTCAAATCACAATTATACAGCACACCGCTGCTTCACTAGAGGAGTCCCGGCAATAACAACAAGAGTTACTGACCAAACGGTAAAAGTAAAAAGTGATCTTGGCCTCAAAAAAAAAGAAGGGCTTTTAAGCTCCTTTTGAAGATGGGCTCAAGGGGAGCCATAAGAAGCAGCCTGACAGGCAAAGCATTCCACAGTTTGGACATCAGAAATGCAAAAGATCTACCCCCTTTTCTGGCCTTCATGAACTTTGCCACCTGCAGAAGTTTGAGGTTGTTCGATCTTATCTATCTATATTGCTGGCAAGCCTTAACTCTTTCTTAATTAAGGGGGTGGATATACAGGAAATGTTCTAAAGTGCTTTAAATTTAATACGATTGCCTATTGGCAGCCACTGTAGATGTTTCAAATGCGTTGAGATGGCTTGCAGATGAGACATTCTCAAAATCAGTCTTGCTACAGTATTTTGTACAATCTGGAGTCTTGGGGTTAAAGAAGCAGGAAGGCCCAAGTAAAAACTATTTGCGTGGTCCTAGCTGGAAATTACCATCCTGTGAACAACTGTTTTTCGAGTGCTCTCCGGAACCAGATGTAGCAATGTCTTCAAAGATTTGACTTTTGCAAAACAAACAGCAGATACCATTTGGTTTTGCAATAAAAATTTAATGTTTGAATCAAATATTATGCCCTAGTTTCTGGCAGAAGAGGTGGGGGTGAGAGTAGGATTAAGTTCCTTTGGTCACCCCCTGCCTGGAGCAGGTGAGGACCTCGATTCAAAGAAGAGGGTTTCAGTTGTTTCCAAATGTAATTTAAGAAAGTTGTAGTGGGTTCACTCTGCAACTTCCTGCAGGCACTGTTTAAAAGTAGTAAGGCGCATTATTTGTATGCTCTTGAAAAAACAAAACAAGCTTAGTGTCATCGGATTATGGGACTACCTGCACACCCAAAGATTCAATGATCTTGGCCAGTGGTTCCAGATATAAGTTAAAGAGTACGGGGCTCAGTGCTGAGTCCTGAGGAACCCCATACTCAAGTGGTTTTGGGGTGGGCGTGGAAGACAGGAGATGAACCATCTGTGATCTGCTCGCCAAGGAAAGATAACCACATGAATGCCTTGTCCGGTTTGCCTGCCAATGTATCCAAAAATGTACAGTGCGAAACCATAACAAATGTGGCTGAGAAGTGAAGCAGAACTACCATGGCAGATTGCCCCTGATCCAAATTTTCTCTGATAAATTGTGTAACGTCCAGCAAAGTGGTTTGGGTACTGAACCCTGACTAGAACACAGATTGAGAATCAGGCAGCAGGTTATTGTAATCTAGGAAAAAAGTTAACTACCTATTGACCAATTTTTCCAAGATTTTATTGGCTGCCGGTGAAAGAGAAATTGGTCTAAAATTGTTTACTATTGCCAGGTTTGAATTAGCTTTCTTTGACAACCTTAACCCCAATATCCAAAGAATTTATGTTGGCTATAAAGCTGATCACCTTTCATGAGTGAAAGTGTTTTGAAAATCATACTTGAGCCTGTGAAAAACGAGTACACTGCTTTGTGTGTAGACACGTTGCCTCATTAAACGTCAATGCAAACTTACATGCTAGAATCCTGGATTTCAGACTAGAAACATTACTTCTGGGATACGTACATCTGGATTATTCTACCTTTGCCAAAGATGGACAGTCATGTGAAACTGTCAAGAAGGTGAGCTTTAGGTTTGAAAGGTTAAATAAAAGAAAATAATCAGCAACTTTAGTTTCCACACATCCTGAAAAAGTCTTTGATCACATGGACTGGTCCTTCCTGTGCAAGTCATGAAATACCCTAAAGTGAGGTAGAGGTTCAATAATATGGTAATGACCAATTATCATAATCCTAAAGGTCAGCATAGTTTCTCATGGACTCTCTTCAGAGCCCACACAAAGGAAGGACAGGAAGGACTGTCCCTTGTCTGCCATGCTGTTTCTCCCATGTACTGAACCTCTGAAATGTCAGGCACCAAACACAAATTATCTATTTATACCCCATCCAGGTCAAATGTGCAACCATTATCTCTATCTGCAGGCAACACCGTCCAGACTCCGGGAGATCCAGGTGTGTCCCTCCCAGCTTTGACTATCCATTCAACCCTCTCTCAGGCTACACAATAAAAATGAACAAGTCTGGATCCTGGCCTTGACTCTTCAGAGGACAGGGCATCAATATAAAAGGCTCTGTATCCCTTTCAATAGATATATAGACAGATTAAATATCTAGGCTTGAAATAACTTATAACACAGCTGTACTGATTTGGGATGACTATCCATCACTGATGTTGAGGGTCATGGAGACCAGCCTCATTCCTCTCACCACATATGAAATGAGTGGGAAAGGCAGAAAAGCACAAGTAAATATCCCTGACCAGTTCATCCATAACACATTGCCCATGGACCATCTTCAGTTAACACGGCCATGGTTTATGGCTGTGGGTAACTGGAGAAGGAGCTCGGGAAATATTAATGTTCTGTAGTGGTGAAAAGGTTCATAGCTGAGCTTCCACACCTCTGGAAGTAACATATTAGGACTTTCCATTTGTCGGCTTGTTGATGCATCATGCTTAGCAGGTCCACAAAGTCATTGTCGACCCCTGGAAGGTTATTCCTCAGGAGATGCATGTTGTGGCCGATAGCCCAGGACCAGATCCACCGCGTGAGGGTAGAAAGCATGGGAATGTGTGATTCCCCCTGCTTTTGTATGTAATACATCACTGTCATGTTGTGTTCAATAGGACTACCTTGCCATGGACGTGTGAATAGAAGGTTTTGAGGAAATGTTAAGATGCGCACCACAACCTATGAGCAATGAATCTGAGGTAATGGTCACCTGTGGAAAAGTGTCCAAACAATGCCTATCGAGCAACAGATTGCTGTGTTTCACCCTTGCAGAGTGCCGACCTTTATCAAACCAGTACTTCCAATTGATCATGTGCTTGTGACTATTAATTGGCGAGCCACTATTGAAGCAAGTGCATGTGTAATCTGCCATACGGTACAAATGCTATGCGTGATGCAATCATAGCCAGGAACATTACAGTTTATGCATTAATGGGTGAGTAAACTGAAAAAGAGGCAGCAGCCATCACCCCCTGCTGGTTGGGAGATGCTTTCCACGTGACAGAGTTTAACACTGATACTAGAAATGGTTGGATCTGTTGAAGATGTAGGGGGGCGTTTTAGTATGGTAAGAGGGGTGAGGATGTGCTAGGCATTGCTGCCAGCTGGTGCTCTTGATCAGCCATTCGTCAAGATAAGCAAGACTTGGATAAGCAATCTCCACAGATGAGTGGCACAACCTCCAGACATTTGGTCAAGACACTTACTGCCACTGTGACCCCAAATGGTAGTGCTGGTAACACTTGAAATTGCGGTCCTTGTACCACGAAGCAAAGGTACTGCGTTGAGGGGATGTCGGATGGATGGATTTGCAGCAATTGGCATTCTTGAGGTCTAACTCCTTCATGAAGTCTCCATGTCAAAGCAGAGGCATGACGTTCTGCAGCGAAGTCATATTAAAGTGCTCCAACAGGATGAATTGATTGAGCAACCTGAGGTCCAGAACAGTACTGTGAGAAACTAGGTTGATGGTTGAGTGAGGTGTTTACCCTGCTCAAGCAAAACCCCCAATCATTGCCAAGGTGAACCACAAAAGCCATTAAATTAACCTGTGGTTAACCCTTTGCTAGTTTTGCACAAAAGCAGTCCGGCTTGACTTGAAAGCAATGTGTAAAGTATGTAAGAAGCACACAAACAGTAATAAAGTGAAAACACCACACAAGAAAAATCCCACACCAATTGAAAAAAATAGACTAAATTTTAATATATGATTTGACATTAAAAATAACAAAAATCCAACTAGTGGAACCAGAGTTAAATTTTTTTTAAAGTTTAAGGTAAAAACTAGCATCTAAAAGATCAAAGCGCCAACCGTGGACATCTAGTCGAGCGACATTGGGTCAAATTTGAAAAATATAGCCTATCGTGATGAACTGCGAGTTGGATACAAAGAGTTAATTTTGCCCAGCTAGTGTTTACCTTTGTACAGGTGAATTTCAACTGGAAAAGAGTGTAGGTGGTGTTCAAGAAGGAGGCATCGTCATTGGGGAGCAGCTGGATGAAGTCGCAGTGAAGATTTCCATGTTCAGACTTAAGGCCAGATTTAGAACTCAGAGGACTGGTTACTCTGTCACAACGTGACAGATACCCCATTCGCCGAAAACTAAATCCCATAGAATATAATGAGGTTTAGATTTCATAGTGTGACAGAGTAATTTGTCTGCAGAGTTCGTAATCAGAACCTTAGTCTCTTTATTGGATGTAAAAAATCTCTAGTGTGACAGCTGGAGGCTGTAGACAATGAGGGCTCAACAAGTCCGGCTACGCCTTCTGCAGGGACTGCTGCTCTGGATTTGCTGCTGTGGAGAAGAAAATATCAGGACCTACCGCAAAGTCCCGCTGACCTGCGATGCACCTCAGCCGGATAGACAAGCACGTGGGTCCCAGTCTCCTCTCCGGTTCTTAGAGCAGTTTTTAGTAAAAAAAATCTACAAGTCCCAAATTTTGGACTTTAGCTATCTCAGCACCTTTAACAATACTTCCAAGGGTCCAGGACTGAAGGGGAACTACTTATTGGGTCAGGACTCACTCATGGTGCCCCATTAGCAGGTTCAATTTGTTTGAAGCTTTTGCTGTCCTGAAGCCCTAATCAGGAGGCTAGCCATCTAGCCCCCGGTGTCACCCTGGTAGCCCTGCGTTCAAGAAGAGAAACAGGGCTCACAGAGCAGCACAGGCCTCTCAAGGATCAAGTTAGTCATCAGGCAGCAGAGCAGTCCTTCTAGGTGGTGCAAAGCAGTCTTTTGAAGTACATAGAAGCCCGTCCTCAGAGTCCTTCAGCAGGTCCAGTAAGTGAACTGAAGAGTGGGTCTAAGGGTCTTATTTTTTATATCTGGTGCTTTCTTTGAAGCGGGAGAAGTTTGTAGAAGTGCTTGAAGTTTCCTGCCTCCTCTGCTCTGAGTCCAAGTTGGCTGCCTGAACAATGCAGTGGTGACAAGTCCTTTGTGTGATGGCAGGGCACAGCCTATTGATTTGCAAATGTGGCGTTGTGCCCAGATCACACACACCCCATTCTGCCAGTGATGGTCCCATCCAAACACAACTAATCCCTCTACTGAATGGCTATCTTGGAGGAATAAAAGTCCAAATGCCAACTACACCCAGTCATATGGCCCAAGGACAGGCTGCAGACACCAAACAGGCCAGCAAAATGTCAATATTCTAAAAGTGTTATTTTCAAAATTGTAACTTAACCCCTTTAGTGCGGGCGTCGGCCACTTGCCGACGCCCGTACTACCTCCCTGGTGCGGGTCACGACCAGTGGCCGACACCGGGGAGGGGGTCTGAAAATCCTCAGGGATTTTTTTTTTTTTTTTAGCCGTGGGAGACACGGAAGAGCTTCCTTGTCTCTCCTCGCCCCCCACCTGCCCCTTTGTGACATCAGCGCGCCGCAAAGCGTGCTGACGTCACAGTGTTGTTTTCCCAAAAACAGCCCCAAACGGCTTTCCCCACGTTAGGGAAGGCCTCGTATGAAAGGGGAGACTTTCCCTTTTCATACGAGGCCTTCCTGAACGCGTTTCCTGGCCCCCGAACTCAGCACAGCTGCGATCGAGGGCCAGGAAACGCCACTAGACGTCAGGGATTTTACTTGGGGGGGGGGGGGTTGGCCCCCTAGGAAAACAGGCCGCACATCTTTAAAATTCAATGTAGGGGCGCCCTAGTGGCAATTTTTTTATTTATTTTTAAATAAGGAAATTGACAGGGGTCGCCCATAGGCAGGGCGACCCCCTGTGGGGCCATATTTTTAGATTCCAATGTTGGGGCCCCCTGGGGGGTCGCAATCGCGCCACCCCCAGGGGCTAATTAAAAAAAAAAAACGAAATTGACAGGGGGTCGCCTGTAGGCAGGGCAACCCCCTGTGGGGGCAATTTTTTTTTTAGTAGTTGTAGGGTTCTGGCCCCCAAGAAAACCCTACAACTACCAAAAAAAAACCACAGATCTATATATATATCAATCCATGTGGATAGATATGTCTATCTACATGGATATATATCACTTTTGTCAGTGCATGTGTGGTTTCCCTGGGGGCTGCAATCGGCCCCCAGGAAAACCAGACCCACATATAAAAGTGATATATATCTTATATATATATATATATATATATATATATATATATATATATGATATATATTTATTTGCCACCAGTTGTCTTGCAGTTGCAGCTTGCGTCTTCAATGCAGTGCACATACTTCAACTGATGCATTTCAACTGTAGCTTTAAGGCAGCAATAAAGAAGTCAAGTAAGTCTTGTGATTATGTTTCTGCTACAAAAGGATCAGACTTTTATCTAGTGGCAGTTTTAGTGCCATAAAGAAGCGCAGAAGTTTTATACGACTACTGCAAAGAGCAAATCTGTATTTTATGTAAATAGCTGAGTACATTAGTAAAGTCAGCCAAAACCTGCACTATAATAGAAATGAAATGTATGTGCGGGGTGGGAGGTGGCTATGGAGAGATGAAGAGCATGTTTGCTGGGTGGTAATGAGGGAATCCGGGGAGGAGGACATGGGAGTGGGAGCACCAATAATGATTGTTGGACTGGGCGCAGGAGGTGCTAAAGACTGTGACGAATGGTATGTGACAAGGTGTTTGAGTGTCTTGAAAGAACGTGCTGATTGAGGGAAGAAGCACAGGTAAGGCGGCCTCTACTGTTGCATGTATCACACACACCAGCAATTTTGTGACTGTCTATGTAGGCTAGTGTTTTAGAGCAACAGTTTAGCCAATAGCAGAGATGGCATCTTGATGGATGACTGCTGCTGACGTCACTCTGGTTATACAGGACAGCTCTGACATAGGATCAGAGACTGAGACAGCAGATACTGAGACAGCATCTGAGGGATAGGACAATGGCACAGACTCTGGGAGTGATTTTCAGTTGGAGGAGTCCCATTGGATAACTCCTTCCAGTAAATTGTGAGGGAGGTGATGAGGGCAGTCCTGTTGTCCCTTCACAAGCACAGTCTGTGCAACAGGGAAATAGTGGGTTAGCCCAACCCAGAGAGCAGGTGAATGCGGGGGCAAGCACAGAGAGGGTGCTCTCTTGGGAGCTCCCCAATTTAGTTCAGCCCCGAATTCCACTGCCCAAATTGTATTGTGGAGACATCAAAATTATTTATCACAAAACAAACTGGTTTTGTAAGGCAGGCACCTGTGTTTTTGGTCCTGGGTTCAGCGGCTATATAGGGAAACATACTAAACCCAAACATTTCTGGAAACTAGACATCCGGGGGAGTCCACAGAGGTGTGACTTGTGTGGATTCCCCAAAGTTTTCTTACCCAGAATACCCTGCAAAGCTGAAATGTTGAATAAAAACTCTATTTTTCTTGCATTTCTGTCACACATACGACAGGAATATGCTGCGATCCACAAAATTCCTACCACCCAGTTATTCCTCACCTGTCCTGATAAAAACACTACCCCACTTGAGTGCCTATACCTAGTGCCTGCGTAAGGGATGGATCACCCCAGGGTCAACAGTTGCCTCATGTAAGTACCAACATTGACCGTTGTGTGATCTATACCTGTCGCAGGCACTAGGCCTACCCACACAAGTGAGGTACCATTTTTATCGGGAGACTTGGGGCAGCACTGGGTTGAAGGAAATTTGTGGCTCCTCTCAGATTCCAGAACTTTCTGTCACCGAAATGTGAGGAAAAAGTGTTTTTTTGGCCACATTTTGAGGTTTGCAAAGGATTCTGGGTAACAGAACCTGATCAGAGCCCCACAAGTCAGCCCATCATGGATTCCCCTAGGTGTCTAGTTTTCAAAAATTAGCAGGTTTGTTAGGTTTCCCTAGGTGCCGGCTGAGCTAGAGGCCAAAATACACAGCTAGGCACTTTGCAAAAAAACAGCTCTGTTTTCTTTGTGAAAATGTGATATGTCCACGTTGTGTTTTAGGGGATTTCCTGCAGCGGGCACTAGGCCTAAGCACACATAAGTGAAGTATCATTTTTATCAGGAGGCTTGGGGGAACGCTGGGTGGAAGGAAATTTGTGGCTCCTCTCAGATTCCAGAACTTTTTGTCACCGAAATGTGAGGAAAAAGGGTTTTTTTTTGGCCACATTTTGAGGTTTGCAAAGGATTCTGGGTAACAGAACCTGATCAGAGACCCACAAGTCAGCCCATCCTGGATTCCCCTAGGTGTTTAGTTTTCAAAAATGTGCAGGTTTGGTAGGTTTCCCTAGGTGCCGGCTGAGCTAGAGGCCAAAATCCACAGCTAGTCACTTTGCAAAAAACACATCAGATTTCAATGTAAAATGTGTCCATATTGCCTTTCCTGTCGTGAGCATTAGGCCTATCCACGCAAGTGAGGTACCATTTTTATCAGGAGACTTGGGTGAACACAGAATAGCACAACAAGTGTTATTGCCCCTTGTCTTTCTCTACACTTTTTCCTTCCAAATGTAAGACAGTGTGTAAAAAAGACGTCTATTTGAGAAATGGCCTGTAAATCACATGCTAGTATGGGCACCCCGGAATTCAGAGATGGGCAAATAACCACTGCTGCTCAATACCTTATCTTATGCCCATTTTGGAAATACAAAGGTTTTCTTGATACCTATTTTTCACTCTTTATGAATTGCTGTATACCTGGTATAGAATGAAAACCCATTGCAAGTTGCAGCTCATTTATTGGCTCTGGGTACCTAGGGATCTTGATGAACCTACAAGCCCTATATATCCCTGCAACCAGAAGAGTCCAGCACACGTAACGGTATATTGCTTTAAAAAAATCTGGCATTGCAGGAAAAAGTTACTGAGTAAAACGCTGAGAAAAATGGCTGTTTATTTCAGCTCAATTTCTTTTTTTTTTTTCAGCTGTTATTATCTGTAGGAAAACCTTATAGGATCTACACAAATGGCCCCTTGCTGAATTCAGAATTGTGTCTACTTTTCAGAAACACTTAGCTTTCCGGGATCCAGTGTTGGTTTCACACCCATTCCTGTCACTAACTGGAAGGAGGATGAAAGCATCAAAAATAGTAAAAATGAAGTATGTCCCGGTAAAATGCCAAAATTGTGTTGAAAAATGTGGTTTTCTGATTCAAGTTTGCCTGTTCCTGAAAGCTGGGAAGATGGTGATTTTAGCACCGCAAATTTTGGCTAATTTCTTGGTCTCCACCAGGGGAACCCAGAAACTCTGGGTACCTTTAGAATCCCTAGGATGTTGGAAAAAAAGGACGCAAACTTGGCGTGGATAGCTTATGTGCACAAAAAGTTATGAAGGCCTAAGCACGAACTACCCCAAATAGCCAAAAAAGGGCTCAGCACTGGGGGGGTGGGGGAAAGGCCCAGCAGCTAAGAGGTTAAAATCCAACATTAAGGATGATTTTAAATTACAATTTCTCAAACATGAAATCTTCACCTGTTCCTTATCAAAAGTTATCACTTATTAAATGTAACAAGGAAATCCAGTGTTATCCTATGGGAGAGGTAGGCCTCATAGTAGTGCAAATCGAATTTAGGCATTTTTCACTACCAGGACATGTAAAACATTAAAGTATATGCCCAACCTTTAAATTGAAAAATACCCTGCCCTACTGGCTATCTAGGGCCAACCTTAGGGGTCGCTTGTATGAAGTAAAAGGCGTATATAAGGCCTTGCAAGGGTATTATTTTGCCAGGTCAAAACTACATTAAGGCTGCAATGGCAGAAATTAAAATGTTTTAAGGAGCTACTTACGTGGTTGGGCAATGTGCTGCAGGACCACTAGTAGTATTTAATTTACATGCCCTGGGTATACTGTATACCACTTTACTAGGGACTTATAAATACACTAAATATACAAATTAGGTGCTAGCTAATTTTTCCATTTTTTAGGGAGTGAGCATAAGCACCTTAGTATGAGTTAGCAGTGGTAAATTGCACAGTCACAAAGCTAACAAAAACGAAGAGGGAAAAATAGAGGGTGAAGGCAAACAGTTTGAAGGGAAACCACCTTAAGGCTGACAGGTCTACCAAGAACATTAACTAAATGTCCTTTCCCAATTGGTGTGGGTATACTGGCAGAACAGCACCCTTTAGAAAGAGTGCATAGACTTCTGTTTGTCTTGTAAAACAGTGAGGTGATGATGACTGAGGGCATCTTGCCGTGATGGTCTTGGGCGGGGTGGTGAACATTTTAGGCAGTCCCCCTGTTGGATTAATGCTAGATCCATTGATCGGAACTGATGTACACCCAATGAGAGTGGAAATCCCTTAGATGTCCTCTGAAAAGTGTTGTGATATCAGGCAGAGTGTTGGAAGGTCAGGATTTCTTCCACACAGGTGTTTGAGGATAAGGCCTCAGAACTGGATACGCGTTGCACTACCAATTTGCCAGAGGATCCTGCATCCTGTTCCCTGAAAATGTCTGCAGCTTGCAGCAATGCCCTACAATGATTTTTAGGTAAGCCCAGCACCTTTGGCTACAGTACCTCAAAATCTTCTTACACTGAAAGGCAAAATAGAAACCATGTGACTCCTCGGAGAGAGAGACAGAGCTGGAGAGAGATGGTGATAGGGATATTTGGCATTACAATGTTGGCAGAATCAGGAGGGTGTGCTCTACATCTGCTATCAGTCTCCAAAGTCCTTCATAACTGAAAATAAGGGAGACCAGGTGGCAAGTATCAAGGCATTTAATAAGTTGTATGCATTTGAAGGTCACATAGATGTAAAAATCCACAGGCACACATGCTATGAACCATATATTTCCTGAAACTAACATAGGGCACTGAAGGGACAATGGGCACAAAGGTGGGCCGTAGGTGCCTGGTGGAAATGTACAGTGGTAATTCCTTTCTGGAAGAGAGTGCTAGGCTCGAGCAAGAATATAAAAGGTCACTATTTTCCAGAAGACCCAAATTAATTATGCTAGGTCTTTGACCATGATGTTATTTGACTAATACATGCGCAGAGTGACCATTAATCCAACAATATATCGGTGCTACTTAGATCATGGCTGCAGAAGCTTTATGCAGTGGGTCTCCAGATTATGGAATATTCTGGTGATGTGGTGCCTCAAACCTAATGTACAAGAAGAACATCTGAGATTTCATTCAATCTTGAAAACTCTACTAGAGTATATGCCAAAAGGCCACTTATCCCTGGCTCAGCACCACATCTGCACGCTTTAGATTTATTTTTGTGCTCCACTAATGTAAGGAAATGCCTCCTTGGCATGGTTACCCCCCGACTTTTTGCCTTTGCTGATGCTATGTTTTGAATTGAAAGTGTGCTGAGGACCTGCTAACCAGGCCCCAGCACCAGTGTTCTTTCCCTAACCTGTACTTTTGTATCCACAATTGGCACACCCTGGCATCCAGATAAGTCCCTTGTAAATGGTACCCCTGGTACCAAGGGCCCTGATGCCAAGGAAGGTCTCTAAGGGCTGCAGCATGTCTTATGCCACCCTGGAGACCCCTCACTCAGCACAGACACACTGCTTGCCAGCTTGTGTGTGCTGGTGAGAACAAAACGAGTAAGTCGACATGGCACTCCCCTCAGGGTGCCATGCCAGCCTCTCACTGCCTATGCAGGTATAGATAAGTCACCCCTCTAGCAGGCCTTACAGCCCTAAGGCAGGGTGCACTATACCATAGGTGAGGGCACCCGTGCATGAGCACTGTGCCCCTACAGTGTCTAAACAAAACCTTAGACATTGTAAGTGCAGGGTAGCCACAAGAGTATATGGTCTGGGAGTCTGTTTTACACGAACTCCACAGCACCATAATGGCTACACTGAAAACTGGGAAGTTTGGTATCAAACTTCTCAGCACAATAAATGCACACTGATGCCAGTGTACATTTTATTGTAAAATACACCCCAGAGGGCACCTTAGAGGTGCCCCCTGAAACCTTAACCGACTATCTGTGTAGGCTGACTGGTTCCAGCAGCCTGCCCCAACCGAGACATGTTGCTGGCCCCATGGGGAGAGTGCCTTTGTCACTCTGAGGCCAGTAACAAAGCCTGCACTGGGTGGAGATGCTAACACCTCCCCCAGGCAGGAGCTGTCACACCTGGCGGTGAGCCTCAAAGGCTCACCCCTTTGTGCCAGCACCGCAGGACACTCCAGTTAGTGGAGTTGCCCGCCCCCTCCGGCCACGGCCCCCACTTTTGGCTGCAAGGCCGGAGAAAATAATGAGAATAACAAGGAGGAGTCACTGGCCAGTCAGGACAGCCCCTAAGGTGTCCTGAGCTGAAGTGACTCTAACTTTTAGAAATCCTCCATCTTGCTGATGGAGGATTCCCCAATAGGATTAGGGATGTGACCCCCTCCCCTTGGGAGGAGGCACAAAGAGGGTGTACCCACCCTCAAGGCTAGTAGCCATTGGCTACTAACCCCCCAGACCTAAACACGCCCTTAAATTTAGTATTTAAGGGCTCCCCTGAACCTAAGAATTGAGATTCCTGAAACTACAAGAAGAAGAGGACTGCTGAGCTGAAAAACCCCTGCAGAGGAAGAACAGAAGACACCAACTGCTTTGGCCCCAGACTTACCGGCCTGTCTCCTGCCTTCCAAAGAAACCTGCTCCAGCGACACTTTCCAAGGGACCAGCGACCTCTGAATCCTCTGAGAACTGCCCTGCTTCAAGAAAGACACGAAACTCCCGAGGACAGCGGCACTGCTCCAAAAGAACTGCAACTTTGTTTCAAGGAGCAGATTTAAAGACCCCTGCAACTCCCCGCAAGAAGCGTGAGACTTGCAACACTGCACCCGGCGACCCCGACTCGACTGGTGGAGAACCAACACCTCAGGGAGGACCCTCCGGCGACTCCGAGACCGTGAGTAACCAAAGTTGTCCCCCCTGAGCCCCCACAGCGACGCCTGCAGAGGGAATCCCGAGGCTCCCCCTGACCGCGACTGCCTGAACTCCATTTCCTGACGGCTGGAAAAGACCCTGCACCCGCAGCCCCCAGCACCTAAAGGAACGGAACTCCTGTGCAGGAGTGACCCCCAGGAGGCCTCTCCCTTGTCCAGGTGGTGGCTACCCCGAGGAGCCCCCCCCCCCTTGCCTGCCTGCAACGCTGAAGAGATCCCTTGATCTCTCATTTAAAACCATTGAAAACCCGACGCGTGTTTGCACACTGCACCCGGCCGCCCCCGCGCTGCTGAGGGTGTACTTTTTGTGCTGACTTGTGTCCCCCCCGGTGCCCTACAAAACCCCCCTGGTCTGCCCTCCGAAGACGCAGGTACTTACCTGCTGGCAGACTGGAACCGGGGAACCCCCTTCTCTCCATTGAAGCCTATGTGTTTTGGGCACCTCTTTGACCTCTGCACCTGACCGGCCCTGAGCTGCTGGTGTGGTAACTTTGGGGTTGCTCTGAACCCCCAACGGTGGGCTACCTTGGACCAAAAACTGAAACCTGTAAGTAACTTACTTACCTGTGAAACCTAACAATACTTTACCTCCCCCAGGAACTGTGAAAATTGCACTGTGTCCACTTTTAAAACAGCTTATTGTGTTTTATGTAAAAAGTATATATGCTACTGTAATTATTCAAATTACCTAAAGTACTTACCTGCAATACCTTTCAAATGAGATATTACATGTAGAATTTGAACCTGTGGTTCTTAAAATAAACTAAGAAAATATATTTTTCTATAACAAAACCTATTGGCTGGATTTGTCTCTGAGTGTGTGTTCCTCATTTATTGCCTGTGTGTATGTACAACAAATGCTTAACACTACTCCTTTGATAAGCCTACTGCTCGACCACACTACCACAAAATAGAGCATTAGTATCTCTTTTGCCACTATCTTACCTCTAAGGGGAACCCTTGGACTCTGTGCATACTATTCCTTACTTTGAAATAGTGCATACAGAGCCAACTTCCTACATCTAAGGTCTGATTTACTGATGAATAAACTACATATAGATCAGAATAGGTTTGTTTTGTATCACTGTCCATGCTTACACCACAGGCGGCATGTTTTGTTTTTCTTCAATTTTATTTTTTGGGCACATGCTTCCAATAAATAATTTAAAAAAACATTTACCATTCACTCCAGCTTTTTAGATCCAGCCCTACTGGCTTTTCCAATGTTTGGTGGTGAATGGGCCTGGTTTCATCAGCAGACTTTAACAAGAGAAGAGATAGGATAGGCCAAAAGGAGGAGTAGAACGATAGGAAAATAGTGCCAAAAGGGAGAAAGCAGTGATGAAAATCCCACAAAAGTTTCAGATAGAGGTAGGAGATGTAGAATGGTAGACGAAAGAGGCACAAGGTGAAATGGAGACCAGGCAGCCTTTTGTATTCAACAATCTCCCCACATTTGACAGTGTTGGCACACTGCTCCTAAGGAAAACCTTGACCCCTTAATTTGATGTTTTGTGGCCTAAATTCGTTTTTCAATAAACAGCACGGTCTTGTGATAAATGTATGATTTAGCATGAGCTGCTATAAGGTGTTTCTGCCTCATTAAGAGTGGTGTCCGCTTCTCTTGTATAAAGTCAGGCACCGGCGAAGAAAGGAGCTTTGTAAAAGGCCAAACTCTCCTCTTACGAAAAATAAAGGAGGTACAAACTTCAGAAAATAAGAATTCGACAAAGTTGCATGTTAGTACAGGGTCGGACTGACCTATAGGGCAATCAGGCACTCAGATCATTGTGTGGGCCGGTTGTTTGTCTGTCTCCGGTGGTGTTTTATAGTCTGATGGGCCGACTTTTATTGTTTTACGTGATATATTAACCCAAATAGTGGCAGCTGCAAGCGCAAATGCATGCATTCTCCCGTAATTTGCAAAACTCCTATACAGCATCTTTACAAGTTGAAAACTTCCTCGGTTTGCAGATGTGGGCTCTTTTTTACCCACCTAATTCGATAATGAGGACCATTTGTATTTTGATGCCTTGGGCTATTTTCGGGGTCAGACCGACCCTGTGCTGAGAGCAGTTTTAGCTGATGAATTTTATGGTCTCAACGTCGTTGGTCAACCCAAATATTTACAAAGCTTTCATACAGCCTTTTTGTTACCATGCTGTGGAAATCTACAGACCACAGAATTAGTCACTCAAGGACTCTTCACTTCCAGTGGCCCAACAACGCTTATTATTTATCTGAAATGTTAATGAGGCAAAACGCAATGATTTTAAATGCTAATTACCTGAAAAGGTAATTATGCAAATCGATGGATATGCAAAATGTTAATTATGTTTAATCGAGCTAACGGGTGGGTTACCTATTAGCCTGAGCCTTAGACAGTATTATTTGTCAGACTACCAGGAGAAAAAACAGCTTTTTCCAGAAGTCCAGTTTCCTACTCAGATTTTAATAAAAGTCATCACAAAAGCTATTACTGGACCTAAAGTACAAGTTACATACCTTCAGTAACGAAATATCTGGTAGAGACATATTCTAGTTGCAGATTCCTACCCTTCAAATTTTCCCCCAGGCCGTCAGACTGGTTCCAGAGATTTTTTTCTTTGAGCAATACCTATTCGCGTCAGTCAACTCCGCGGGCGTCGTTGGCGTCGTAGTCGCCGTGATGACGTCAGGAATAGTACATAGACGCCGCCTCAGCACAGTGACGTCAGTTTCTTTTTACGACTTTTCACGTCAAAGCACAGCGCTGCTAAGAACACTGAGATTGGTGCGTCAGAGCTAAGGACCTGAAGGGGGAATCCATGCCCCTAGAAATCAGTTCGCAAGCGGGGAGGATGGGTGGGCCGGTAAGGAATCAGCAACTAGAATACGTTTCTACCAGATATTTCGTTACTGAAGGCAAGTAACTTGTACATCTGATAGAGACTTCTAGTTGCAGATTCCTTACCTTAGAATAGATAAATACCCAAGCAATGCCATCCTCGGAGGTGGGCTACGAACCAAGATCATACTAGAAAGTCCTGCAGGACCGAACAACCAAAGTAGCTGTCCGACGGACCTGACTGTCCAGGCAGCAATGTTTAGGAAATGTGTGCAGGGATGCCCATGTAGCTGCCTGGCAGATATCCAGGACAGGAACTCCACGTGGTAATGCAGTGGCAGCAGCAGTTGCTCTGGTGAAATGAGCATGCAAGCCCTCAGGGGGTGGCTTCTTGGCCAAAGCATAGCACATCTTGATGCAAAGAAGTACCCATTGAGAGATGGACGTTTTTGCAACACTTTCCCTTTTTTCACAGCCACATATCCAATAAAGAGTTGATCGTCCACCCAGAAATCTTCAGTACAACTGAGATAGAACTCCAATGCTCTTTTTTGGTCCAGACGGTGGTGTCTCTCCTCCTCATAAGAAGGGTGTGGGGGTGCATAAAAAGTAGGCAAGGTGATGGACTGGCTTACATGAAAAGGCGTACCAACCCTGGGAAGGAAGGAAGCCTTAGTGCGCAACACCACTTTGTCAGGGTGCAGACAAGTATGGGGGCTTTGAAGAAAGAGCTTGAAGCTCACTTACTCTGCGAGCAGAAGTGAGGGCAACAAGAAAGACAGTCTTGGAAGTGAGGAGCTGTAGAGGGCAATTATGCATCGGCTCAAAGGGAATACACATTAAGTAAGGACAAGATTAAGGTCCCACTGAGGCATGATAAATGGAGTGGGAGGAAATAAATTGGTGAGACCTTTAAGTAATCGATTGGCAATAGGAGGCTTAAAGATTGTGGTTTGATCAGGTGACCTAAGAAATAGCCGATAAATACCCTTTAAGGGTGCCCAAAGCAGAGCCCTGCTGGGATAAAGAAAGAATGAACAAAAGAACCTCAGAAAGAGGGGCAGAGAGGGGATCAACAGATTTGTTGGTATACCATGGCACAAACTTATGTGAACGACAGGCGTTTGATGGAGGGACGCCTAGCTGCCAAGGTAACATCACAGACTTCGGGTGGAGGGTCAAAAGCTTTCAACTGCTTCCGCTGCATCTCCACGCATGAAGGCGGAGATTGGACAGGTTGGTGTAGAGAACCATCCCCTGCTGCTGCAACAGAAGATCCTCCAGAAGAGGCAGTCTGAGTGGAGGATTGATGGACATGCTCAATAGCACTGGATACCAGACTCTCCGTGCCCAGTCTGGAGCCACCAAGATAACTTGGGCCCAGTCAGGTGTAAATGAGGCCTGATTTCCACTCAAAACTAAAAGCGTCTCCGAGTGAGTGCCACCTTGGAAACTCCAACGCACAAAACAGTTGACATTGCGCATTCTCTGCGGAGGTGAACAGCTCTAACCAAGGCTCTGCTAACTGCTGAAAGAGACCTCGCGCCACCTCTCAATGGAGATGCCATTCGTGATTAGCTATGCATCGATGGCTGAGTTCGTCTGCTTTGGCGTTCAGAGAGCCCGCCAGATGTTGAACCACAAGGGTAATGCCCTGATGTTCCAGCCATGTCCAGAGGCGTAGTGCCTCATGACAAAGGGTCCAGGACCCTACTATTCCCTGTTTGTTGCAGTACCACATGGCAGTAGTGTTGTCCGTGAACACTTGCATTACTCTCCCTTTGAGAGAGGGAAGAAATGCTTTCAATACAAGCCTGATCGCCAGAGCTTCAGAAGATTGATATGGAGCCCAGACTCCACCAGAGACCAGAGGCCTCTGATCTCTGCCTCTCCGATGTGGCCATCCCAACCCAGAAGTGACATCTGTCACTATGGATAGATCTGTCTGGGAAAGGGAGAGGGATCTGCTGTGGACCCAATGCGGATTCGAAAGCCACAACTGCTGGTCTTTTGCAGTCCCCTTCGAGATCTGGACCATGTCAGAGATTTCCCTGATGCTGCACCCACTGGAACTTCCAGTCCTCAGAGTCAGTATCACCGAAACCCAAGACAGAGGCTGAAAAATCGGAATCTTAGCCTGAATATCTTGGACTCACTTTTCGGGAGGATAAGCCCAAAACCGCACTGTGTTCAGAATAGCTCTGATGAAAGGAAGAGTCTGAGAGGGAGTCGGTGTGACTTCGGCAAGTTGATAGTGAACCCCAGCGGGGAAGGCTCGCCATAGTCTGAAGGTGGGAGGCGTCTTTCTGGGGTTAGGCCGCCTTCAATAGACAGTTGAGGTACGGGAAGGCTGAAACCCCTAGCCTGCGCAGATGAGCTGCAACCCCACAATCACTTTCGGGAACACCCGAGGGGGGCTGGTAAGGCCGAAGGAGAGCACGGTAAACTGATAGTGCTTGTGACCTATTACGAATCGCAGGTAACGTCTGTGTGGCAGACAGGACGGGAATGTGGAAATAAGTTTCCTGCAAGTCCAACGCTACCATCCAGTCTCCTGGGTCCAAGGAAGAAGAGACCGGATCCAGGGTTCGTATATTGAATTTATCCTTCTTGAGGAAGTAATTGAGGTCCCGAAAGTCTAGGATAGGACGTAAGCCCTTGTCCTTTTTCAGCTCCAGAAGGTAGCGGGAAAAATAACCATGACCTACTTCTGGCGCAGGGACCTTCTCTATGGCTCCCTTGGCCAAGAGAGCTGCGACTTCCTGCCGAGAAGTGCCAAATGTTTTTTTTACTGTCCTCCTTATATTTTCATGTGAATTCAACCTTCTAATACCCTCCCGGATATGAGGATATGAAACATGAAAACTCTACTAATATTTCCAGGGATGGACTTTATGGCTCTATTCCATCTGTGGACAAGGGTATTTGAGTCTTGCACCTGCTATTGGTGGAAATACAAACCAAGGGATGTTCCAGAATCTCAGCCTAGCAAGATATGTAACAGAATCTTGATGGACACTCAATGTAGGTAACTAAGCCAGATTTTAGGTCTAGGCCACTGAGTTGTATGAGTAGACAGGCAAAGTCTGTGGGCAGTCTCGGTTTACCTTGGTGCAATAATTGCTGAATAAAATTGCTGAAAAGGGATGGAGGCACACCGAAGAAAGTATGAAACATTCATGTTTGTCTGCACTGCTAGATAAACCCGGATTTAGTGCCACTATGGACTATGTTGTAGAATGTAACAAAACTGATGGGAAATAGACAGAGCGGACTGTAGTGATGTGCTATCTCAGTATGTGCACGGGCTGAGCGTGGTGTAGAATGTTGAGTGAGGACGCAGTGAGTATTTTGTGGTGCAGGGAATGTTGGGGGTCCTAGACTAGGTGAAGGCTGGGGAATTAATTGCAGATGGAGGATGGAGCTCTGACAGGAACTTTAGCTGTAACTATGGGCCCATAAATTAAAAAATGTAGCTTCTACTGTATTTAAGAGGCTCCCGACTCATCGACACTGAAGACTCTTCACTCCAACTACAAAACATAACTTGCAATTTTTTTTTTTGTGGTGTAAGTCAGTCAGTCAAATAGGTTTAGTTCAGATAAAATATCCACAAAAGCACAAACGTGGTAAGCACTTTTATAATTATATAAAACATGTATCATTTAAAAGACATTCACATAGAGGCATCCAAAAGTTTATTATTAGTAACTATAAGATCCAACCACTAAGACCAAACCTCTAAGCAGCAAATAAAAGTTTCTTATGGCCAATGTGATCAGAGAAGAAATGTCAGATTTGCAAATTAGCAGCATATTCTCAAGATGCCACTGCATAATCAAACAGTGTTTTTTGAGAATCACTTTCCCTGGGGAAATCATACAAGGGACAAGAGAGCAGAAAATGCCTTCTTGACAATTAAAGGGAAACCAGTCTTGTATGGACACTCCCTACCTAAACAAGTAAATAAAGCTACATAGACTATAACCAAACAAAATTTCATGTAAAGTGTTTTTGGCATTGGATGCTTATTATTGTCTAAATAATGTTCAACCACAGGATCACTCTTGAAGAGATACTTTAAGATCCCGCTGATTGCTTGGTTTCTCCTACACATTGAGTTAAGCATGTTTGTATAGGATGATTTTGTACTTCATTTTGTTACCTGCCTAATCACTTCTGATGCCACCTACAAGTTATCAAGACCTACTCTCCCTAATCGATCAGATATGCAGTTGCATCACTGGACTGCTTTCACCCATCTGGTGCATCACATCACCCAGAGCTTCTCTGTACCATTTCAATTCAGTGTTCTCCAGATTCTGGCTCTTTATGTAAGTGATCTTAGCCGAGCTAAGGCTGCGGGGTCAGCCCCAGAGCCAAAACTAGAGGGGCATTCATGGGTCTCCTAGGCAACTTCAGCAGATTATTTTGGCTGGAGATCACAGAGACTCTACAGCTCCTAGATACTTCTAAAGGTTGGCTTTTAGAACATTGGATGAAGAATTTAATGTTGTGTTTCAGTTCAGAGCCTGACGTGCACAGTACGTGAATGGTTCAAAAAATTCTGAAAAATGTGGAAAAGCTTGATAACTATAGGACAAATGTTGCAATGATTTTATGTTAGAAACACCATTCACTAAACAGTGGGTAGAAAACCTATAGTGTTTGGTATTTCAATATTGCTTTTGATCCTTCTGCATTAAGACGTTTGCCCAGATTCATGTCCTTGGTACACACACTATTATAAAATGTTCTGTTTTTCTTTTAGAGTAAGGTTTTGTTTGTGTGATGACAAACTTTTAACCAGGCATACCGTGTTATTTATTTTAAGTACGAGTTCAAATGTGCTATGTAAGGGGAAACAGGTCTAAAACAAACATCTGCAGTTGTCTTGATGGACCAGTGATACAAATGTATATATGTTGGCCTGCATTTTTGCTGGTGGTCTTACAAATCATTACACTTTTCTTTAAGCCAGGAGTGATTTATGAAAGGCGAACCCTTATAGTATGAATTACCTTTAGGAGAAGTGGATATTTACAAATTCTCTGTATAGGAGTCAGCAGATAACCCTCTAAGGGAATGTCAGTTGTCTTTCTGCCTCCAAGGAGCATGCAACTCTAGAAAAAAGAAGAAACGGGTTAAACACTCATCTTAAATCAAGGAAAATACAATTTATGGGCATGGGGCCCTGGTGAGAAATTAATTTGACTTACTTTTCACACTACTACTTTTTTTTTTTTTTTTTAACAATAAGCATATCAACATTTATTTTTTGGTATGACTTTCCATTATAAGCATCTTATTTTGAATTAAACATACACATCATAAAAAATATGTAACTATTTTTACAGAAGACATAAAACAGCTATTTAGAAGCTAAAGACCCACTCCAACTGTGATTTCTGCTTATAAATAACAGAGGAAAAAATTATCATAATGTTTACTGATATTCCAAGCTAGATGTGGTCGGAATGCGAACAAATGCATTTTGAATGGCAGCTCTGCGGGCAATCTGAATGGTCTAAACCCAGAGCTACTTTATCAATATCTGGTCATCCATAACTGTTGAAGTAACCTGCTGTCTTTCCAAATCTGACTGGCTAGCCTTCAACCGAACCAGTGTTGTTCTCTGTGTTCAGACCATTCTGATTGACATTTTAGCATCCAGGAGCACTGGGGAAGCCTGAGAAATCTTGGAAGGTCCTGCAGCCTCCCTAGGAGCAGGCAACACATAGAAAATTGGAAACTTTTAGAGATTCAGGGAAACATATTCATTCCAGAGATCTAGGAAATTGGATTAATATTTTGGAAGGGTGACTTCTCACCTCAAGGAATAACCATAACCTATGCCAGGGTGAAACCTCTAAGTCTCTAAATTGAATTAAGCTCAACCCCCTGGCACTAATGGCCAAGAGGAGACAGATTAAACTTAGGGGACTGTGTAAAATATTTATGCAGTACTAAAAACAGTAATACATTTGAAAAGCAGAATAATAAAAATCCCAAACTGAATTAAAAAATAGAGCAAAATTTAGTAAACAAAATTACACCAAAATCCAAAAATCCAATAGGGGGATCTGAAGAAATATGTTTTTAACTTTTTAAGTAATAATAGTGAATAATCAAAGTGCCAACGATAGTCAATGTCTCCGCAGACCGAGATTGAGGTACAATCTGGTGCTGACTTTGATGTAGCAAGCGTCAGATACCCAACCCAGGTGTGCCCTGCTCAAAGATTTTAAGTTCTGACTTTAGTATTTCAAGTCCCACACTACCACAGGAGTACACGTCTAATGACCCATGGGACCTCAGTGGGGACATTTTGAGACTGACAGGGTGGCAGGCAGAAGCAACAGTAAGGTCCAGCCCAGTTTCAGTGCCACTGGTCAACTTGGCAGTTGCAGTAAAGGCCTCTTGTAGCCTGCTGTATCATTGTAGCTTGAAGAAGTGGTTAGTCTTATGAGCATTGGTTTCCAATTCATTGTCCTGGCTACTGGAGGTATAGAAGACCCAGTCCTTTAGGGCTCTTCTCAGATCTCAGACAACAGGTTCTTCTTACGATCTCCCACAGGTCCAGTAGTGTTCTGAAGTGGGTGACTGGAAATGGCATGTGCGCATGCCCTAACCAATGGGTAATAGTTCTTGGGGACAGCCCTAGCCACACTGGCCACTTTCAAGATGACAGAAGTCTTTGGTGACACTAAACTTTGGCTCTGATGGCTGAGTGTGTGTTTGTAGGGTGTACTGAGGTACCCCTAGTGTACTCCCACATCTAACACCAACAT